>NC_056746.1:569060696-569357282 GCF_019279795.1 Protopterus annectens
ACATTGCTAAAGTCCCTTGGCACAACATTTTTTTGAATTTCAAAAAACATCTCAATGGAGTTAAAAGCTTTTAAAGGCCATCAGGTTGAAGCTTGGAAACTGAACATATGACCTTACATCCGAAAAGAACAGTCCTAAAAAGAAGTGGCCCAGCGCAAACTTTGTGGGCATTACTGTTAACCCCCTCCAGGACAGATAGACTACCCCCAACAACCCTGATTTGTGTCCTGTTGATTAACTAGTGCTATGCCTAGCAAACATATCGATTCACATTTAATGATTTTTAATGTGTCAATTTCTTAATGAGGAATAGTGTTTTAAGTATGCAGTGTTTATCCCACATCAAGTGCTTATATTATCTCTTCAAAAGATGTCATAAAGTTGAGAAGAAAGATCTTCACTTAACAAATCCACAGAGTTTAATATCTAACAGAAGTACGTCCCCTTGTGATATTCTGGATAATATACAGCAAGACACTCTCTCCACGATTTTACACACAAAACTGGTGAGGCAAATGGGTCTAATGGGTAAAATGGTGCTACTACAGCCTCTCATAATAAGTCAACGAAGTAGCTATTTGCTAATAACTTATTTAAACTATTGTTGCACATGTCCTACTAACCTGTAGCAATAGATGTTCATATTCCTCACTGCCCAAGTGCATTTTGGGTTATCTGCGAAGGTAACCTTGTACTGACCAATTTTTAAAAATACCCCCCCCCCCCTCTCTTCTTGAGACAGCTGATGGGCTGAGCATATCCTGAGAGGGAAGCCTTCATATGCAACAGGCCTACATCATCCAACCTTCTCTCCCTCTCATTCTCTTCATTCATCAACCCCTCAAAATACTCTTTCCATCTCCTCAACTCACACTCCTCGCTTGTGAGTATATTTCCCTCATTATCCTTTATCACCTTTACCTGCTGCACATCTTTCCTAGCTCGGTCCCTCTGGCTAGGTCCTTTTCTCCCTCCTTAGTGTCCAACCTTTCATACAACTCTTCATATGCCTTATCCTTAGCCTTTGCCACCTCTCTCTTTGCCATGCACCTCATCTCCTTGTACCTCTGTCTACTTTCTTCATCTCTCTGACAATCCCACTTCTTCTTTGCCAACCTCTTTCTCTGTATACTCTCCTGTACTTCCTCATTCCACCACCATGTCTCCTCGTCGTCCTTCCTCTGTCCAGATGTGATACCAAGCACCTTTCTAGCTCTGCTGTAGTTACCCAGCTATTTGGTAACGCTTCACTGCCACCCAGTGCCTGTCTTAACTCATCCCTGAACTCCACCTCACAACTACCCTTTTTCAATTTCCACCATTTGATCCTTGGTGCTGCCCTCACACTCCTCCTCTTCTTGATCACCAACGTCATCCTACAAACCACCATCCTATGCTGCCTAACTACACTTTCTCCGGTCACCACTTTAAAGTCTCCAATCTCCTTCAAACTGGCCCTCCTACATAAGATATAATCCACCTGTGTGCATCTTCCTCCACTCTTGTATGTCACCCTATGCTCCTCCCTCTTGTTAAAATACATATTCACCATAGCCATGTCTATCCTTTTCGCAAAATCTACTACCATCTGAACTTCTGTATTCCTTTGTTTAACATTATACCTACCCCATCACTTCCTCATCCCCTCTGTTCCCTTCACCAACATGCCCATTGAAATCTGCTCCAATCACCACTCTCTCACTCTTGGGTACAGTCATCACCACTTCATCCAATTCACTCCAAAGTTTTTCTTTCTCATCCATTGCACACCCAACTTGTGGAGCATATGCACTAACAACATTCATCATTACACCATCAATTTCCATCTTCAAAAACATCACTCTATCCGATACTCTTTTCACCTCCGAAACATTTTTCGCATACTGTTCATTCAGAATAACTCCTATGCCATTTCTCCTCCCATCCACACCATGATAAAACAATTTGAACCCACCGCCGATACACCTAGCCTTACTCCCCTTCCATCTCGTCTCTTGCACACACAATATACCAACCTTCCTTCTGCCCATCATATCAGCTGGCTCTCTCCCTATACCAGTCATACTACCAACATTCAAAGTTCCGACCCTCACTACCACAGTCCTAGACTTTCTCCTCTCTTCCTGCCTTCAGCCATGCCTTCCACCTCTTCTCCTCCTTCGGCCAACAGTAGCCCAATTTCCGCCAGCACCGTTGGCTAACAGTACTGGTGGCGGTCGTTGTTAACCCGGGCCTCGACCGATCCGGTATGTAAACAGTAACTGGTGACTGCATGAAAAGTTTTGGCAAAGTTTTACGCGGGATGCCCTTCCTGACGCAACCCTCCCCATTTATCCGGACTTGGGACCAGCAGAAAGAAATGCACTGGCTTGTGCATCCCCAGTGGCTGGGTTATATTTATATATATATATATATATATATATATATATATATATATATATATATATATATATATATAAATATATAGAGAGAGACACGTATATATACACGTGTGTGTGTGTGTGTGTGTATGTATATATATATATATATATATATATATATCTGTGTATATAGATAGATTATCATCTTCATCTTTCTGCTTTTTCCGGTTAGGGGTCGCCACAGTGGATCACCCATCCGCTCATGATTGGCAGTGGAGTTTTACAGTGTTGAGTTGCCAGCCTGGCTCCCAACCTTGCACAGAAGGCATACAAAAGCACGCACTCATGCCAAGGACCAATTTAGAGTGCCCAATCCACCTACAGATAGTCTTTGGGATGTGGGAGGAAACCGGAGCACCCGGAGGAAATCTACGCAACCACAGGGAGGACACGCAGAGTCCGCAGAGAAGGCACTCCAGCAGAGGATCGAACCAGAGAACCTCTTGCTCTGAGGTGGCAACATATAGATATATATATATATATATATATATATATATAGACACATATATTGTAAATATATCATCATCAATCCCTTTTTACCATTTTATACATAACCATTGCCATCTCTGTGTGTTCAATGCCACTCTCCCACCTTCTTCAACACTCATCCCTGACTGTCGCAGTTCTTCTCTCTAACACTCCATTCACCTCTTTGTTGGATGTCCTTGTTTCCTCTTCTTTCCCAAATCATCTTCACCAGATTGGGCACATTTAAAGCAAAGCAGAAGACAAACTACCAGAATCTGTTCTCTTTAACCTTTTTTGCATTTGGAGCTACTTTGGCTTCTGCTGTTATGCCCGCATTTCTTTTTCTGTCCTGCAGTGTGTTACCAACCATTTCAAGCACTTCATCACCATCACCTCTAGCTGTCTCAAATGCTCTGCTTTTTTTTGCCCTGGTTTCTGTATCATACAATAGTACTGGTTGCATGACTATTCCGTACACATTACTTTTCAGCTTCATTGGCATTCTTCTGTCATACCCTACCCCTGAAACTCTATGCCAGTTAGCTGCAGCCCCTCTGATTCTAGTTTTGACTTGCTCACCCAGACTTCCCCTCTTCTCAACCACCCCTCCCAGATTTTACTTATTTTATTTATTTTACATTTGTTTACCAGGGAAGTCAGACTTGACACAGGTCCTTTTTCAGCAGAGGCCCAGGGAGAAAAGCTCCAATTAAAAAATACAGCAGATGGAAAAACAGTACTGAAGAAGTACAACAGATAGTATCAAAGTTAGCAAAAATACAAAAAGCTTTAACCTAACATGAATGATTGACAGTCTCAGAAGAGTATTTACACAACTGACATTAAGTGTTTAATATACAGGGGTAGTTTACAGATACCTGAAGCTATTAACTTTTTCCCACTATCTTCCTTTCTATCTCAGTTCTCAGCTTCTTCTGATTCTGATAACCACAAAAAAGCACAGCAACGAAACCAAAACCAAAAAAATGAAATCCACCAATGACATCTCCCACTCACAAATTTACTGAAAAGCAACAAACCAGACAAAGCACTTTCGTCATGTTAACATTCAAAGGACTTCATCAGAGTGAATGGTTACACTGAACTCATCAACATAAATACTGTGAAATAACCAATCACGGCAGTATCAAACTAGCCATAATAACTTGGCAAAGACCAAAACTCTATATAAAAAAAACTAAATCTCAATATGAAGTGAATATTTTACAAATGTATACAGTGTGTATCAAAGTACATTTGCTTTTCTTTTCAAAACACTCAATTGATAAATAACTGCTCAGCCCAGGACAGCCAAAGGCATTTAGCCTCAACTCCCAACCCAGTTCTTTACACTCTAACAGAGTTTCAAGGTCACCCATTTCAATTTCAAAAACTCCGTCAATAAAAAAAAAAAAAAAAAAAAATTCTTAAAGCTAGGGCATTCAGAGCGGTGCCTATTTAAAGCATTAATATTCTTATTTTTACTCTGAATGCCCTAGCTTTAAGAAGTTTATGTTTTTTATGTTACACACTGTATTATTAATTATGATGTATCAAACGGACTGTCGTGATTGGTATGTTCCTAGAAATTATATCCAATTTGTAATGAGTTATTACAGAATAAACACTGGACCAAGTAGCAGCAGCACAAATGTCATATATAGATGTTCTGAAAAGAAAGGCTGAGGAAGTGGAGAATGACCTTGTGGAATGAGCATGTGGTGGTTTGGGTAAAGTCAAACCTTTCTGTTTATAAACATAAGAAATACACTCAATGAGCCAATGTAATAATGTTACTTTTAATAGATTGTCCTAATTTAGCTTTTGAGAATGAAACAATTGGTCTGATTTCCTAAATGTTTCTGTTCTCTTTAGATACAATCTCAGTTGTCTGTGTACATCCAACATATGAAGTATATATTCTCCTTTACTGATGAATGTTGGGAAGAAAAATAGTAAACTAATGGACTGGTTAAGGGCAAATTCAGACATTGCTTTCAGAAGGAAGGACAGACTGGGGCAGAGAGAAAGAATAGATCTGATATGTCTGTCTGATAAAACATTGGACTTCCTCAGAAGTCCAAAAGAAAGCAACTGGAAGAGATCACCCACTGGCACATTCTAATTGCCTCCTAACTCAAGGGGTAAGAGCAGGACCCCCATTTTCTGACAGAGCAGACCACTGACATGTCTGTCTGTATAGCAATCATCCCCTAAGGAAGGATGTCCTGAAAAGCCTGCACCACTGGCAGAAGTGCCCTCATTTCTACGTTGCTGATGTGAAGGTTGTCATCTAAGTGGGACCACGTGCCTTGGATTGTTTGTCCCAACTAATGACTCCCACGCTAAATGGGAAGCATCTGCAGTCACTGTGGCCTTGGGCAATAGAAGGACAAAGGGACAACTATGTAATATATCTGGAGAGTGAACCCACCAGAAGATAAGTTGTTTGTAGATCTTTGTGATTCTAATGGGAAATGTCATGGGATGTCAATTCATAGACTACTGTACTGCTAACGTCCACTGTAGTACTCTCAAGTAGTATCTTGCTAATGGCAGAAAAGTTATGGAGGCTGCCACTGAGCCAAGAAGCTGAAGGAATGGCCTGGCTGGTGGGGACTGAAGAGATAGTAGGAGTGCCTGTCGCCTGGTGCTGTAACTTGGACAATCTGGATTTATGGAGACTAACCATTTGAAACACCATATCCAGATGAGCCCCTGTGAACTCCAAGGTCTGAGTGGGGACAAGATAAGATTGTTGTAGCTGACTGTGATGATCAGGTGTATACAAAAATGGAGCAGGTAGTTCCTGGCAGTTATCAGTAGATGCCTGGTGGTAGTGGTGAGCAGTCAGTTGTTAAGGCAAGGAAACATGGCTCTGAACTGAAAATGACTGCATCCTAGACCGAAGCAAAGGTATCTGCTTGATCATCTAATTTTATGTGATAGTATGCATCCTGGAGATCTACCAAACACATCCAATCGTCCTTCCTTAAAAGAGGGAGAATGGACTGTAATGTGACCATTTGGAAATTATAGTGTTTGACAAAATGGTTTAAGTGGCTTAGATCCAATATTGGCCTGAGGTTCCCTGTCTTGTTGGCACCAAAAAGAATTGTGAATATGTTGTGAATCCTTGTTGGTCTGGTGGGATATTTAAGATGACTCTCTTACCAGGTTTTCTATCCCTGAAGCTATTTCCTTTCTCTGACATGGTGGTATGTTGGGAATTTTTCTTGGATGGATAGGGGAGGAAGGGAAAAAATAATTAAATAACCTCTGTTCTCTGCATCCAAACATCTCTGGAGATGTATGTCCAGGCCTCCAGAGTCAGAGCTAAGTGACCCCGACTGTCTCCATAGTGCAGCTGTTGGCCAATCATTCAGGGATGCTTGAAAGGCTTGAATAAGGGACATCTGAAGCCTTGGTTTTACAGGCACTTTGCCACATGGGTGATGTCTACCATCACAGTGCCACAGTGGTCAGAAAATCCTTCTACGTGGCACACCTCATCACAAAAGGTTTCTCATCCAGAAAAAAGAGGTCATTGTTCCCCTCTACTCATCACTCATTAGACCCATTATAGAGTACAACGCCCCTTTTGGTATGTACTGGACAAGACATCTACAACAACTGGAAAGGCTGCAGAAATACCTCACAAAGAGGATTACTGGCCTCAAACAGATGCCCTACGCAGACCGACTCAAAAAACTCCAGCTTTACTCCGTCACATATCGCCTACTCAGAGGCGATCTCTGCCTAACATACAAAGCTATGTCAAACCCAGAGCTGTTGGACATGCTTCATTTAAAGAAATCCCAATCCCTCCGAGCTACACGCTCTAGGGACCTAAACCTTGTCACCACAATAAACAGAACATGCTGGAGGGATAGATTCCTGTCCCAGAGACTTCCCATACTCTGGAACAGACTACCTATCTATGTCAAACAGAGATCCTCATTAGCACTCTTCAAGAAAAATCTTGATGGTTGGATGGGTAATAAGAAATTTACCCCGGGGATCATTTCTGTGGTCCTACTTGACAGGGGCACAGGAAAATAATTTTCTTGGGTGGGAAAGCCAGGGTACCTTTTCGGCTAGGCTTGTATAGGCCCTAGGGCCAATAGCCTAGTACCTACCTATGAACCTATTAGAATTCACTCCCTCTGCTGAGAGGGTGGTGATCTATCTGCATAGGAGTCCCGAGGAATCCCTTGCAATTTCGAGAACCTTACCTTTCAGTCCCTTTCTGGTTTAAAAAAAAACGTACTCTTAAGGGTAGAAAAATGTAGCCCTATAGCAGACAGGTTTTTCCCATCTTGTTCACTCATGAAAAGTGTGTCTAACTTTGGGAACAGATAAGATAGATCCATCAAAGGGTACACTGATGAAAGACATATTGTAGGGCTCAGTGAAGTCACAAAAGTGCAGCCAGGTGCCTCCTAATAGTAATGCCTGAACCTGCCACTCGTGAAACACCTTCCATACCATGGGAAAGCAGATACATGGAAGCATTTAATAGAGACATTAGGGTGGCCAGTTGCAAAGAAACGGTCCATTTTCTGCCAACATAGACCCTGAGAGGATTTGGTAAGTTCTTTAGTCAACCCCTCTGGAACCTTGTAAATTGTGCCAGATAATTCAGAGACTGTAGGGCAAAGGTCACTGAAACAAAAATTCTCTTCCCAAATCTGTCCAAGGTTCTATATTTCTGTTAGGGAGAAGGCTAGAGGGCCTTTCCTCTGCAAGGTCCTTTCTGGTGGTTGCCATCACCACCATGACATCAATTGGGGGACCCCTGTTCCAGCTGGCATGGTCATTGTGTGCAACTGGGTACTTGTCCAGTTTCCCAGGAATTGGTTCTGTCATATTTGAATAATTTCAAGCCCAATGTGAAATGAGATTCACCATTTTGTCAGCCAGGGGTACCACCCAGGACGTAGCTAATCTGGTTCTGGATGCCTCAAGAAACACAGGACTCCTCCTGGTAAGGGGCTTTGGAAGACCAACCACTTTTCTGTTTCAAAAGCTCAAGAATTTCTCCAAACAAGACATCCTGAAGGGTTGACCTTTGAGGACCTCTCCCCTTCATCTAAGTCAGTGTCTTCTGTGAAAGATTGCTGCAGGAATCAATTTGTCTTCTCTTGCACATACACTTTTTTTTTTTTGGGGGGGGGCTTCCTCATGGGGGTGATTCGAGGGGGGAGCCAGAAGTGTGTGGAAGTCCTGCAAAATTACTGTCTCGTGGCTAGAATGGACCAGCTGCTCCGATGCATGCTTTCACAAAAGGATATTCCGGAGTATGGCAATTAAGAGCTAACTTGTTCCTGGACTCAACCAAGGCTCTATGGTTGAAGATGGAACAAGTCTCACACTGCACTTCAAGATGTTGGTGTGACGAAGAAGATGATTTTTCTGAGCTATGCTACAGAATCAGAATTGCCTAGACATGGCAAGGCCTTGCTGTGTCTAATTATGGTGGCTGCCAAAAAAGCAATTACTAGAAAATGGAAATCAAAATCTAAACTAACTATATTAGAAGTAGTGAATATAGTAAAAGAGATAAAGCAACTGGAACTGAGATCTTTAGAAAAGGGTAGGAGCAAACTATACAGGAAAAAAGGGAATTGTGGGAACGATACATACAGGGGAGGAATCAGGTTTAAAAGAAGGCAAGACTTAAATGATCTATGTAATGTTCGACTGAAAATGATTGGGTAGATTATAAGTGATGTATAATGTTTGCAACTGGGAGTGTTGTCAGTATGGTTTGTTATGTAAAATGCTTACAGCTAGGATTGTGTCAATGTGGTTTGTTTACATTTATATAAATGTATGGCTGCTTATATCGTAAGTGATGGTTTCATAAAGATGTTTCTTGTTTAAAAAAAGGGGGCAGGAAATGAATAATTTATGTAATGTTACTTAGGTTCTATGATATACAGCAATATATGTTAAGTATAATGTCCGTTAATGTTAACTTAATACAGTTTGATTACTTTTGTATAAATGCAAATTTGCCTATGCCACAAATGATAATTCAATAAAGCTGTTAAAAAGATGTGTTGCCCCAAGACAGTATATACACACACGGAGTGGGCATCTGAGATGGGTATCTTGTTCCCACAAGACTAGCATCTTTTTTTAAATCAGTTGGTTTATCAGACATCCTAACTGAGAAAACCCAAAGCTGGAAAACAACTAATATAGCAAAGCAGTAGTAAAAGGCCTGATTACCAACAATAGTAATTAAAGTAGTCCCAACAATCTGGGATAAGAAATACCAGCAATTGTAAAGGAGACTACTAGAAAACAAAGAAGAAAGGGGAAATGGCACAAGCCCAGGTAAGTAATAGCACTACCAACTACTATTCGAGAGAGTATAGATACAAGTCTTTTTTTTTTTTTTTTTTTTTTTAATACAGGGAAGTACGAGAGCAGGAGGTCAAAGACCTTGAAGAAAGAAGTAAAAAAAGGCCCAAAAAAGAAACCTAAATTCATTTACCTCCTATAAACTTGAGCCACATCAACCATATCTGATCAATGGAAGCAGCAATTGAGATCTGGGGTAATCTGGGGCCTGGAAGAGGATTATGAGTAAGGGGAGGAGCTTAAACTACAGATCCAAAGTCAGATATGAAACCCAGTGGTTGAGGAGCAGACGAAAAAGGCAACATCAGATCCATTGTTAGTCTAAAGTTCAACTCATATTTTAAAATTTG
This sequence comes from Protopterus annectens, assembly GCF_019279795.1. Lineage (NCBI taxonomy): Eukaryota > Metazoa > Chordata > Ceratodontiformes > Protopteridae > Protopterus > Protopterus annectens. Next base: position 569,070,307 of record NC_056746.1, read on the forward strand.
TTTTGTTACGCTGCTTAACCAAAGGTCACACACTGTACATATACATTTTAATATATAATTCAATAATGTTCAGCTTCTACACTGAAACTGTTCAGTTTACATGCTGCTTGTTAACTTAGTGCACAACTCAATGAATGTTTCTGGTACTTATTAGCACTAACAGTTCACCTTATGCACTACACTCATTTTCAATTTTATCTAATAGTTAACTTCTCTTGCAACCATTTGCTTAATCCTTAGATGCATTAGATTTGTACATGGTTCTCTTGCTATATATGACATTATTTATTTTTTGCATACTATTTTTGTTCTCTCCCCCATTTGATTCCTCTGTAAATGCGCTCAGCCAACCAGGTCAGCAAAATGTAATTAATACATACATTAATTATTAAGGCAGAGTGCATAACACTGAATGATGTTGCTAACCTCCAGGAAAAATAACAAATGCTGTGTCTGTGTTTGGAAGCGAGCAGAAATTACCTTTAAGGGGAAGAAGCAAGTAAAAACTAAAACAGACTTCTGAAAGAGACTGTAGGAGAAGGTCTTCAAATCAGATGACAATATGACACACATGAACAGTGCAATAGTGAAGACAATGTAGCTGAGCAAAAATGTTTTTTCAGTGATGTCAGCAGCAGCATACACAAGACAATTATGAATGGGTCGCTGATCATAACCAGTTTATTATGTGTTCAAGTCATGGACGCCAAGAAATTAACCTTGAAAACGAAGCTCAAGAGATGAATCTTGGCATCCATTTTGAGAACGCATAATTAAAGGTTAAGATCAGAGATCTAATCATAAGGAGCTTTATCTGCTCCATGTACTACTAGTTACAGAAAACAAAAAAATGTTGAAGTGCTAGCAAAAAGACAATGAAACACAGTCCATTATGCTTACACACACTTATCATGCCTCTCAAATATCCAGATTTTCACATCATATGTTTTGTTTCCTCATAAAACCCTTAGTTTTTGGACAAATCTCTCGAGTACTGAAGTCACTAAATAATGAAATACATTTGAGTTTCATATTTCATATTCTTCAGAAAATGCAAGCAAACACGCATCTTACTTTCTAAAGTTTATAACAGGAAGTCAGGGACATATCGGTAAGGACAGCAGGCAGAAACATTTTTTTTTATTCTGCTATTGTATTTTGCAGGTCAGAGCTGACTGCCTAGCAGGGGATGCTTAACATTTATTAAGATAAGGTCTTGTGCTATTATAGTAGCACCTAACTGATGTGTCTTTTTCTGGATGTATGAGCATAACCACAGCAATCCAAACTCTACAATTTATTTTGCATAACAGATTCTTGCACTACATTTCATTAGGACCTATTCTAGTACAAGATAAGTGCTGCACTTCACAGACAATAAAAGTCACCAGTAAAAGAATGGCGCTAGACCAATGCAGCTTTACCAATGAGTAAAGCCAAATGCAATGGCTTACTGCCAAAGGAACCTTATGGCACTGACATACTACATCAGGGACCACTATACAGGGCAAAAATGAAGCAATAGGAGGAATTTAACAGTAATATATGGAATTTATCATTGGTCCAGAAACAAGCAATGTCCTGGGATACAAGAACAGATTACACTCAAGAGCTAAAGAAGGTTACAAAGACGCATAGAACAAATCAAAAAAGAAGCAGGGAAAAATGAGAGGCTACTGCACAGAGATAGAAGCAACATTTTCCTGGACTTGAAAGACTAAATCATTTTCAGTCCATATCCATGTCTGCTTCTAGGTCATCATTATGGATAGAAAATATTACGGCATAATGCTGCTAGATGTTTGCAGTAGGCCATTAACTTAGAAGCATGATCATGGGCATGTACAGACATAAATTCATAAAAATGTATTGGGAGAATCACTATAAAAAGGCTTAAAGCACAAAACCATGCAGTATAGGGCTGCCTTGGATGCATTTTCTCTCTCTCCTCATCCAAAAAGTATACTGACGGGTTTTGGGAATTTTAATTTTCCAATAAAGATTGCACAGGGGGACCACAAAGTACATCTGACAGGTGTGCAAAATATTTTACTGTAGTAAAACTACTCTGCGGGAAACCATTTGTTTCAATATTAAAAATGTTTTGACCAGTCAGTAAATTCCATCCAACATGTTAAATGAACTGAGACTAATGCCTACCAGATCAGCTGATCGTTGTACAGAAATGCAGTGTACTTAACAAGGCCAAGGCTTTCTTCCATTTGGTTGATAAAGGACTGTATCTTCAGGTATGTCATCTTGTCCAATGGGAAGAAGCTGATTCCACCAAAAACATCGAGCAGATCACAGTGCTGTAAGTGCAGTGTTTGTAAATACTGCAAGATGAAGAAAAAAGTGACATGTAAAATATATAGCAATATTCAAACATTAATAAAACAAATGATCAAGGTGGCAAAACATGGCTTTTTATATGGGTAGCTAGCAATAAAACCTTCAGATCTAAGCACCTTTCCGACACATTTACATATATGTATTATAAAGTTTTTCAGTAAGTCACAGGAATGGGAAGCGAATACATTTACCACTTAGGTACACAGCTAGTAGTTTTTTTTTGTTTGTTTTTATTCGTCCCCCTGGCTTTCCCTTTTACTTCTTTACAAGTAACATTTCTATCAGAGTAATGTTCCACGATCCAAAAACATCATCCTTTAATGATTCAGAACTGGGAGAGGAAGGTATTTGTTTCTCATATGTAAATTCCTTCACCACTAAGTCAGAAGAATTTTATTCCCTGGTGAACAGGTCTTCATTTTCTTAGGGCAGTGAACCCTTGACATACACTGCTGTTCTGCAACTGGCTACAGGTTCTCAAGGAATTGAAAAGTAAAGCATCCTCATGATTTTCTTTATTCATTCATTCATATTTCTTTTTATTTATGCTTTTGTTGGTCGGGTTAGTCCCATTAAGCTAATGGGCTCTTTTCAGGGAAGCCTAAAGGTAGTATTCATACTGACTAGAAGATATTTGTCCAGGGCACCTGGGAAATTTTCTTACTCTTCTTTTGATACGTGCCATGGGATCTTTTATGTCCACCTGAAATACCACCAGCTCAGGCAGAAGGGATCTTGATTTAATGTCTCATCTGAAGGATGGCACACTCAGAAGTGCAGCACCCTCAGTACACTGCAGTGTCATGCCCATCTTAAAAAAATAATCAAAAGTACCTGGGGTGGTAAAAAAATCTACAAGCTTTCTGATCTTCCAGCAAAAAACGTGAGTATGCTACCTGTTGACCTACTGACACTAATGGAATCCTGAGAGGGAGCCTGAGAAGCAGGAAGGGATGAATGCCCAACCAGCTCTTGCGAAGGCAAGATGGCAGACATCTGTTGCCTGGATGCCTTCGGCCTGGGTTTTGGAGCAGTCGCTATATGTGGTCAGGCACTGAAGACCACAGTTGTAGAACTCTGGATGCCCCGACATGCCAACAATAAGGGGATACAGCCTTCAACCTTGGAAATTAAGAATGTGTAGGAACCAGATGCCCATCTAGGAGTGGAAGATTTCATACCAGGAGGACATGTGGCAGTCTTCTAAGGAGCAATGTTGATGGGGGTGTCATAGGCTGTGAAAGCACCTCACTGGCTCAGTCACTCTCAGGCCTAGGGAGGTCTTCAGCATCTCAGTGGACATAGTCTTCCTCTCTCCCTCACATTATTTTTACAAAGACACTTCACTCTCCTTTTTTGTGGAGTATCCCCAGTAGACTTGGCTGATGCCGTGATGGCAATGCACAAAGTGCACAGCCTTTTCTGGTTCAAATAATCTTGGAAAATCTTTGCTTTCTACTAAACAGCCTTCTGGCTGAAGCAATCCCCATGAGGACAATTATGGATATTGTGATTTGGCCCCAAACAAAATAAGCAATTAATGTAAAAACCTTTATTAGAAATCTGCTCCATACATGAAATACACTTAATCAAAAATAAGGTTCCCAAATTACGATACTTATTTGAAAACTCTGGAAGCAAAGCCAGATTGAAGATTGATGTACACTATACATCAATCTCTACCTGTACTGTGACAAGATGGTGTTTGTGGACATCCCTAAATGAACGGGAGAAGGATGCAAAGATTTGGAAGTTAGGCCAGTACTAGTCACTACTACAACAGCGGACAATACAATGAAAACTCTTCTGATCTGGTAATGCAAGGGATAGGCAAAGTGATCTATTTCCAGAGTTCAAAGAGTGCAGTTGGATTGAAGAATATCTGTGGAACAAATCATTCTGCTTGAAAGGGATATGGAAGGTCAGGAGGGACAGGGATTGATGGTTAACCAAATTCCAAAGCCATACACTGGTCATCAGAGCTGGTACAAATGTATAACACTATTTGTTTAGTGCACCTCTCGACTACAGTGTAGTCTATAAATATCTTGAGCACCACAGAATCCAGAATTTCCTGAAAAATATGAGGTGCTTAAATCAGGGCTATTATCTTCCCTATATTGATATGTGTGGTCCTGTCATGATGGTTCCACTCTCCTTGGAACAGACCAAAATTATGAGTAAAAACTCTGGACAGTTGACAGGTATAATAAAAGACTGTGCAGCTTTTTTCAGAAAGAATGAGCTTAGGTTGCAGGTTTCCTCTCTAGAATCAGTATCTAAAACCACTCCCAAGAACATCTTCCTAAGGGAACAGTTCTGGTGCAGTTTCTGGTGACTTAGAGAAATGTCTAGACTGGATATAAAAGAAGTGACAAAGATTATGACTTTGGTCAAATCCTCCCCTAAGAGAGCCTGAAACAATTAATCAACCAGGTATGGGTAAAAACAAATGCTTTTGAGACTGACTTGAGCAAATACTGGAACTAAGCAACTGATGAATATCCAGGAAACAGTGAACAGCTTGAATGACAAGCAGAAGTACTAGAAATGTTGTGGCCCAGCTGGGACCTCAAAGAATTTCCTGCATCTCTAGTACACAAGGACATAAATGTAAGCAACTTTCATGTTCAGGCTGACCACGTGTGTTCATAGGTTCATACTAGGCCATCCGCCCCAGGGCATTTATAAGCCTAGCCAAAATGTGTTTGGCTTTCACCACCCATTTTAAATTTATTTTGCTATGCCCTTTTTCGAGGTTAGTATACTGTGCCTCTGTCTAACAGTGACACAGAAGTGATACCCGGGGGTAAACCTACGATCTCCCATCCACTCATCAAGATTCCTCTTGAAGAGAGTCAATGAGGGACTCTGCCTAACCTGGACTGGGATTTTATTCCAGAGTGAAGGGAGCCTCTGGGTTATGAATCTGTCCCTCCAGCATGTCCTATTTATTTCAGTGCTGAGGTTCAAGTCTCTCGAGCGTGGCTGATGAGATTTGGATTTTCTGAGGTGCAGCATGTCCATTAATTCCGGGTTGGACATGGCTTTATACGTCAGGCACAGATCGCCTCTGAACAGGCGATATGCCACTGAGTAGAGCTGGAGTTTCTTTAACCGGGCAGCATATGGCATCTGTTTGAGCCCTTTGATCCTCTTGGTGAGGTACTTTTGGGGTCTTTCCAGTTGCTGCAGGTGTCTGGTAAGGTACATCCCAAAGGGGCATTGTACTCAATTATGGGCCTAATGAGGGATGAGTAAAGAGGCACGATGACCTGCCCTGATCTAGATGTGAATCCCTTCATGATTAGGTGGGCTATATAAAATGTTTTTCTAACCACTTTGGCCAAGTGGTTGTCAAATGAGAGATTGCTATCAACTTGGGTCCCCAGGTCCCTAATTACTTCTTCTGTACTTAATGGATTACCACCTATGTGGTAATTTGTGGGCACTTTGTTTTTGCCAAAGGGGATGACTATACACTTTTTGGCATTTAGCTTGAGGCCATGGCTCTGGCACCAGTTGTCTGTTTCTATGAGGTCCTTTTGGAGGATGCTTGTGTCGGCTGGAGAGTCGATTATGGTGCCCAGTTTGCAGTCATCTGTGAACTTGGTCAGCTACAGTCCGTCCGTGTTGGCCTGTACCTCCGAGAAATATATACCGAACAAGAGAGGTCCCAGGACTGAGTCTTGTGGGACACCACTTGTAACTGGTTTGGAGTCTGACATGGCTCCAGCAATTCTAACCATGTGGGTTCTTGTCCTGAGCCAGTTTGCAATCCATCTAGTGACAGAGGGGTTTATATTTAAGCTGGTGAGCTTATCTATAATGCCCAAGTGGGGTATTGTATCGAAGGCTTTTGCGAGGTCCAGGTAGGCTGTGTGGACCACCTTTCCCTCGTCAATGGCCTTGGTGACTGTTTCAAAGAAATCAACCAGGTTTAAGAGGCAAGATCTGCCCTTAACAAAGCCGAACTGGGTAGGATCCAGTGTCTGTAGGTCCTCAATATCTTTATTTATGAGGTCCATGATGATCCTTTCCATAGCTTTGCAGACCAAGCTAGTCAGGCTTATGGGGCGATAGTTTCCAGGATCCGTTGAGGTGTGTCTGCCAATAGCAAAGTCAACAGTCTGAACTTTTATTGTGACTAGGAGTTTATTTAATTAATAGAGGTCTGGTATAGGATTTCAATGTCAGTTCTTCTTGGGGACCAGCACAATCTCAGCTAGAATGTTATCCATCTTCCTCTGGGTGATTCCTCCTATGCCAGTGTAAGCAGTGTGTTTTCTAGAACTACCCCTGCCAAAAGACAGTCTAGGAACAAAGGAGGCATTTCTATAAAGAGTAGATAGGCCCTGAGCAATTAACTCCCTTAACTAAATACCTGTGCTCAGGGTGGAGCATTACTCACCTGAAGAAAACAGAAAAATACACTTAAACGTTTAAAAAGTCAGGCAGGGCACTTTCCTGGAAAGGATGTGGGGTGACTGTTCTTGCCACTGCCCTCCTGTGTCATCTCCATAAACTTTTACATATAGATCTTTTTCTATTTAAATTTTTCAAAACAAGATTTTCTACAAAACAATGTGATTATTAGAGAAAACAAAGTTCCTATCATACTTTAGGAATGGAGAGTGGAACAACTGTTCCACAGTTTGTTCCACCTTGCCTTTTTATTTTTAACATTTTGAGAAAGGCCCAAATAACAGGATTCCATATAAGGGAGTATTCAGAAGCAGTTCGCTGATGTCCTCTGGTAAGGGATGGATTCTCCCCACCTACCTCATGATCATCATACCCAGGGCAACTGCCCTAGCATAAGCATCTACAGCATCACACCTATAGCTGATCACAAGTTTGTCTACTTTATTTGCGGTTTGAAATAATTTGTTTCAGGAGCATCAGAAATGCCCTCAGCCAGGCTGTCCATTTGTTAAAGGATATCACCTTCATACAGTAACATATGGTTACGCAGTTTGTACCACCTTGTCCTTTTACTTCTAATATCTTCCCAATCAATAGGGTTTTAAGGGAGTTTTCAAAAGCTGTTCCCTGATGTCCTCTGGTAAGAGCTGGATTCTCCATATCCACCCCATGATCACCATAGCCAAGGCAGCTGCCCTTAAATAAGCATCTATGGCATCGTACTTGCAGCTGATCACAAGTTTGTCTACTTTATTCATGGTCAATAGCTTCTATTTTAGGGCTGCATTTGAAATGCCTTCAGCAAGATCATCCATTTATTAAAGGATATCACCTTCATACTGTAACACATGGATCCAGCAGTTAAATGCTTTTGATGGCAAGGTACACAAAGTGCACGCTTTTTGCCAAACAAACATCCTGATTCCTTTATCATTTGGGAGAGTAGCACAGACAGGAACTAGTTTGGAACTCCAGGCAACCCCTAAATAAATCACCAAGGCTTCTGCTACTGGATTTGTACATGTATTTTGATCTTCCACACTATAAAATCTGCCTCATGTTCTGGACAATGGTGGCCAAGAATACGACTAAGAAGCACTCTCAAAGGAATCTTTGAACGCCTGGAAAGACAGAGATTTCAGGTTAGTGGGATTCTCAACTCTAGCAGCTCAAGTTACCCTTACTGCAAATTTGACAACTCTTTTTCCCCCAGTCCATTTAAAGTGCTCTCTCATTATAGTTAGTGCCTTCCCAAAGGAACCAACCTTAATAGGCAACTTGAAGACATCACTCTTTACCAGTACTGCACCCCAAAGAGGAACAAAAAGCTGGCTGGAGAATATAAGGTCTTCTTCAGATTCCTCAGTGTAATCCAGTTTATATGATCACTCAATTGTATGGTCCGAATTTTCATGATTACCAATTGAAAGGTCCAGTTTTTCTTTATGTAAGAGGAAAAGTACCCGACGTGAAGGGATCAACAAGAGAAGGCAATAGATTATTAGCCCTTTACTATACAGCAATGTATTCTTTAGAAAAAGCCTGGGTCAGGTGTAAGAGGGATGGATGTCCCTGAAAGGAGGATGTCTACTCTGACTGGAACAATGTGGCTCAATCAGACTTTTTTTTTTGTTTTGTTTAGGATCAAAATAACCACTTTCTTACCCAGAGCAACTGCCACCTGATTAGGAAGTGGAGACAGTTCAAGCAAGCAGGTGCTTTTTTTTTCACACCCCTTTACATGTACTGCTCAACTGACTACACCTAGAAACGTGTGTCTGGCTGTGATATAGCAAAGGCTTCTCAAGAAGCAGCTATGATAGAGTAAACAACACTACATTGCTGTTAGCTTCTGAAGGTGCATAGGAATCGCACAGGAAAACTAAGAGCCAGAGGTAAAGGCAGACAAGGTTGCATCTCTCTGTGGCCACACTGTCAAATGTTTGCAGGGCTGATGTGATTTCTAAAACGCACGCACCCTGCCTGCAGTCTCTTTCATAACTAATTTTCAGTGCTTTTCCATTTTCAATAAAACTTAGCAATTTTGCTTTTTACACCCACTAAAAGAAAAGCGCTCATAAAGAAGGCGATTATAATGTAAAAATTACACGTTTCTTCTTCATTCAAAGCCAAAAGCTTCTATGGTTCCACAAAGTTCTGGAGGTTCTTGGCCTAATAAAGTAATGGTTATGATTTGAAAAGAGTATAATAATTCCAGCAAAAAGAATTATGGTGACTTTCCATAAGACTGAACAGGCATTTAAAGTGAAAATTCTTTGCTGGAATCTGTCAACAAGCAAACTTGTTACCTGATGTTTTCTGAAAACATAATCAGTCTAAAATATATCACAGTACAGAAAAAAAAGGTCAAAGCACAAATAACTAATAAATGTAAAAGTATGTACAAAAGACAAAGTCAGTAAGAAAGCCATGTAGCCTTAGATCCAAAGAATTTCCCTAGTTTTAATATCCTAGTGAGCTGAATGAGTTTGGTTCTTTGATTCCTCGTAAGACATCTACAGCCTATAACTATTTTAGTGGTAATTAAAGACAGATGGTTCTAAATTGCATTACCAACCCTTTAAAAATTCAGTAGCATCACAGCAGGCTTCTGTAAAGTTAAATAAACCAGTCCAGCCCACACAACTGCCTGTTCTTTATGGATGGAGACTAAAGGATACAGTGTTTCTATTCTTCCACAGAGTAAGGAGCTTTCCAAAGGAATGTTTAATAGTTTGGTAAAACTATGTGCTTCTGCAGCTTTCTGACGTCTTAGTGATTAACCAAATGGGGGGGGTCCAAAGGTTGTTGTTTTTTTTTTTATGACCCATAAACAATGAAAAAGGATGCTGTACCTCTGATAGTCAAAAATAATGTCTGGCTAGCCAGGCTGCAGCAAGCCGCCATTTGTCCAAGCGTCTGGCTAGCCAGGCTGCAGCAAGCAGCCATTTGTCCAAGCAGCGCATCTCAGATTCAAGTTTCAGAGGTGGAGTTACAGGTATGGTCAGGATAGGTCAAGAGGGTTAAGGTGTGATGAACTGGCTTGGGGGTAGACTGAAAAGGCTGGAAAACAAAAAGGCAAATTTCTACCTCAGCAGGTTTCCCCACACAACCCACCCCCTCCATAAAAACAGAGGGAGGTTGGCAGACAAAATAGGGTTAGTTTAAACGTAGATAAGGCACTCAGTGACCTACACAGGTGATCACATTAGGGGTCTTGAAGGAATTTCCTGTTCTTCCCCACTGGGTTTTTCAGGTTTTTGCCTTCTCTTCCGAGTGAGATAGTCTAGGCTAGTGCTGTGCTGTAGGAAGAGGTGGAGGAGTGGAAGGTAAAGAGGCTAAAGAAATAAGAGATGGGAGCAGTCTCATGACTCTAGCTGGACCTCCCACAGAACAGACAGCCCCAAGAGATTGTTGCCAGGGGACTAAACAACCCGACAATGTCTACTTGGGAGATTTTAAGGCAGCCCAGAGGAATTAACTGAAAATGTTATGCTGTGAGCAAGATTAATCAGAAGGGTCTCTGTAGTGTTTAGGGTACTGCTATGACGTAAATAAATGGCCTCCATGAAATTCCTGCCTTGAACACATCTCCAAATAACTGGCTTCAATCAGTATGGGTCATTGAGAGTAACTGACAAACATATGCCTGTGGCCATATAACCCACCTGATGTCTGTGTTTTTATTAAAATAAAACGATGATGAAAAATGATAATGATGGTAATGCAAAAATGATATGCAATGTGTTGAATTGGTCATACGAGTGTTATTCATGGTTAATATACTATTGTGCATCAAGAGTTACATAGGATCATAGGAGGTTACTAGGCTATTGGCCCTGAGGCCCTTATAACCCTAGCCAAGAGCTTTGCCCCTGTTTAGACAAGTTGGCACCCAATGCCCCTGTCCAGCAGGGACATGGGTGGAATCCCAGGGGTATATTTTCCGTTTCCCATTCAGTTATCTAGGTTGCACTTAAAAAGGGGTAAAAAGGTACTCTGCTTGATGTGCAGAGGGAGTCTATTCCATAGATGGGGGACACTCTGGGATACAAATCTGTCATGCCAACAAGTCCTGTTGATGTTACAGACCGGATTGAGGCCGCGTATGCGAGTTACTCGAGTGCAGCTTGACTTGCAGATGTGCAGCAGTCCTATCAAGGTAGAGTTCGTGATCTCTTTGTATGCTAGACAGAGGTCACCTTTGAGGAACCTGTACAAAACTGAGTAGAGGGATACGGCTTTCTAGCCTATGTTTCAGGCCCTGGATTCTCCTGGTGAGGAACCTCTGTGGTCACTCCAGCTGCTGCATGTGCTTTGCGAGGTACATGCTGAAAGGGGATTGTACTTAATAATGGGCATTATAAGGGAAGAATACAGAGATGTTATGACCTCCTTTGTCCCTGGATGAGATACCCTTACTTATGAGGTGGGCCATGTAGAAGGCTTTACGTACAACGGAAGCAACATGGTGGTCAAATGTCAGGTTGCTATCAACTTGGGTGCCCAAATCCCTCACAACTGACTATGTGCTTAGAATGTTGTTATTAATGTGATAATTTGTGGGGACTCCCCTCTCCCCAAAGAGGGTGGTGATGAAATTTTTGGAATTCAGCTTGAGGCCATGTTTATGGCACCAGTCATTTGTCTGAGTAAGACCTTCTTGAAGGATGTCTATATCACTAGGGAAATTGATGACAGCACCCAACTTGCAGTCATCTGCAAACCTGGTCAGCCATAGCCCACTGGTTTTGGCCTGCACCTCAGAAAAGTATATCCCAAATAACAGAGGCCCCAAGACCGAACCCTGGTGTACACCACTTGTTATGGCCAACTTCTTGAGGTGGCTTCCCCTATTTTGACTAAGTGGGTTCATTAGTGAGCCAGTTTGCTACCCATCTGGTAACATTGATGTCTAGTTGAGAGAGTTTATCTATTATGCCTGAGTGGGGAATAGTGACAAAGGCTTTGGCCAGGTCAATGTAGATGGTGTGCACAGTCTTCCCCTCATCCATGGCTTTGGTGACTGTCTCAAAGAAGTCAACCAAATTTAGCAGACATGGCCTCTCCCCTTGACAAAGCCAAACTGTGTGGGATTAAGTGTTTGGAGGTTGCCACTGTCCTTGTTAATGAGGTCCATGATAATCCGTTCCGTGGCCTTGGAGATCAGGCTAGTTAGGCTGACGGGTCTATAATTTCCCAGATCGGTGGACGCTCCACCTTTGTGTAAAGGGATGACAGTGGGTGTCCTCCACTCAGCTGGGATGAAGCCGGTACTCAAGCTTTGGTTGAACAGGGTGCTGCAAGTTCCTGCCTGAGTTCACAGAGGATGCAGCCTAGGATGTTATCGGGTCCCATGGAGGCTGTATTTTTTGCCTTTGAGTGAGCAGTGATGACCTGTTCCCTAGATACAAGGGGAAGGGGGCAGGTATTGGGGATGTCCTGATTTACTGATGGGGGGACAGAGGGGTGAAGTTTTTGCTGAATCTGTCAGCCAACAGGTTTGCTATACTTATGGCATTTGTAAATTTGGTGTCCTTGACCACCAGTTCTAAACAGATCTGTGTGCTTCGTTTGAGGCTGCAAACATATGTGAAGAAGGTCTTATGATTATCTCTAGTAGATGTGGCCAATTTGGACTCGAAGTTTGCTTTGGAGGATTTCTCTAGTGCTCTTATTTGCTTGTTCAGGCTAAGGAGACATTGCTTCCAGTTGGGCACCTGCTCCTTCTTGGTCTTGGACAGCAATCTTTTCCTTTTGTTATAGAGTTTATTTACTGCAGATGCCCACCAGACAGGTTTACACTTTCTTGCAGAGGATGACTTAGTCCTGTTGGGTATTCCTGATTCCATACTTCTATATAAATGCTCATATAGTGCTTTGGTGTAGTTTTGGATATTGGTGTCTGTTCCTACAGAGGGGGAGGGGGTTGTGAAGCTGTTTATACCATCCCTCAGGAGGCTATAATCAGCTTTGGAGAAGTTTTTATGTCTGATTCTAGCTAGAGGCAGGTTGGGGGAAGAATGTGACTTTGAAAGTGACCACTTTATGGTTGGATCTTACCAGGGAGAAGGATACTATAGTGATGCTACAGTGGTTACTCATGTTGGTTAATACCAAGTCCAAGATATTATCACCTCTTGTGGGGGTATCGACTAGCTGTTCCCAAGGCATTTGCATTGACAAAATCGAGGAATCTCTGGCATTTGCATTCTGGCATTAGTAGTTCTTCCAAGCTATGTTTGGGAAGTTAAAGTCATCCTGGATCAGGGTAAAGGGTTGAATCTTGACACATTAGAAAAGGTCTAAATAGGTGGATTGGACATCTTGAGTCAGATTTGGGGCCAGTAGTTAGCTATGACTTGAACAGGGGTCTTGAAGCTAAAAGGCTTTGACAAATAATGGAAAAATGGTTGTCAGTTTAATAAGGGTCAAGGAGAGGTGTACCAACCTCGGACAAATAAATGTAGCCAAATAAAAGACACCCTTAGCAAATAACTGACAAAGACTGGGAAACTTAGAAATAACAAAAAAAAAAAAATATTCCACAAAAAAGTAAGCAAGCACTTTCGTCAGACAAAACAATACAATATAGTCTGCATCAGACAGACAACACTAAAAATGTTGAATTTAATTATCCATGCAATTACATGACAAAAATAAACAAATGACTACTGCTTATAAATAATTTTACAGTTCAAAAACAATTGCTTTACTTACACTTATTTCTGATTTGTCTTTGCAGCTTTCTGGGTTCTTAGTGATTCATCCCATAAAAGAGTCTAACAGTTATTATGGATGTGCCACAGACAGGTCGACAAGCAAGATATTTCTAATCCAGCCAAAGAAAGTTACAAACCCATCTGGACAGTTGCAAATAAACATAAAATCTATAATTCTCTCCCAAGACTATATACAGGGTATGAAGACCCAAACTATATAAAAGGACACCCTCCAAAATCTAATCCCCTCATCAGTCATACAAAGCCACCAATGAATAATGTGCAATAAACATATGACATTATGTTAATATATTACCTGTGGGGAATAAGTTCCATACGTTCTTGTCAAAAAAAATAGTTTATTTACTTACTCAAGGAAAATACACCATTTTTTACATTATCCTTCTAAATCAAATGTCAACTATGTCACAACTTGGGTGCCCCAGCTCTCATGAAACAAGTCTAGTGTTTACCACATTGAATTTAAAACATTAAAAAACAAAAGAAAAACTCAGCCAAGCTAAATTTTTCACTGTGTGATTCCTTAAAACCTCTTGCATTAGAGGTAACATAGGATATATGCAAATTACCCCTTAAGGACATTGGGTGTTTCCGCTATAAGGCAGTTCTGAATGCCCATGACTTTTTCTTTTGAGTCTATTATGGACAAATTCAGGCCAATAAAGCCAAACCCCGCTAGCTGAGGACATGCATGTTTCAGCCTTCTTATGGTCTCATTGCCACAGCATAAGTGGACCGTTTGGCTAACTTTTGAAACACAGGGTTGTCATACCCAGCTGATGTCCATAACCATTAGGGTATCTGCAAAATATCCCAACTAACAAACTAAAACAATGAGTAACAAGTTCACACAGAAAAAACAATCAGCAGAAAACAAAAGAAAAATCTAGACAAGCTAAATTTTCTACTGTGTAATTCCTTAACACCGCTATGTTCACAGCCAGTGGGGGTTGGCTTTACTGGACTGAATTTGTCCATAAGATTTAAAAAAAAAAAAAAAAACATGGGCATTCAGAACTGCCATATACCTGAAACACCTGATGTCCTTAAGGGGTAATTTGTATCTATTCCCACGTTACCTCTAATACAAGAGGTTTTAAGGAATTACACAGTAGAAAATCCAGCTTGGCTGGGTTTTTCTTTTGTTTTTTGCTGATTGGTTTGGTTTTTATTTGTGACCTTGTTACTCATTGTTTTATACTGAATTTAAGACAGACACAAGGAAACACTATTTTACAGAGGGTGTGGTGGATCCTGGCCCACAGTAACAGAAGCCGTGGTAAACTATAAGCCAAGGGAGGGAATCAAAGCTGCCTGTGACAGATACATTCAGGTTTACTGCAACAACAAGATGAACTTTATATGGCACTGGTCTTCTGCCAGCATTTTTATCTGTGCTGGAGTGTAGTGATGACACAAAGCACTTCTGCAACAGAGCAGGGAATCTTTACACAGGCCTTAGACCTTCTAAATAAGAAAAGATGTATAAGCAAGCACAAAGACCTAACTTAAAGCTGAACAATGGACCTAACCCAAAAATGGGAGAAAGTATATAAGAGCAAGAGTGGGGGACACCAATGAGTACTGCAGGAATTAACAGTCAAGAACAATGTTTCTTTAGACTTCTTTATGAGAGGTACAACAAAATGGCTGCTTGATTCTGTCAGGTAGAACATTTCTTTGCAGCTGTCTTTCTCCAGCAAAAATGCTGACTAAAGCAATTCTAAATGTGGTATGTGATCATATTTAGAGCAGATGTATGCTACATTACTCAGAAAACACAAGCATTCCCTTCTGTACAGCTGTGCTTTTACTCAGTGTCATGATGGGATATCAGCTTATGTCCCTGCAGCAGATGACAGCAAGCTTGTATTCTGAGGCACTCAACTCCAAATACACAGTATCGAAGTGCAATAGAAACTGTAATGCCTTCCTACTGCTTCGATATCAAAAGCTCTCTTCTCTGGAAGTCATTTAAGCAACATAAACCATCTGTTGCTGACTCCCCTTTCTTCCTTTATGGGGGGGGGGGACTGAAAGAGGCTGTGTGACTTAAATAACTTGTGCAGAGGGAGAGGTGACAGAATTTCTGTAAGTAATCTTAATACCAGTGGAATGTTTAAAAATATAAGACATTTGTCTATGCATCGTCAGTTAGATATTAACTACTTCATTATATTCCAAGTAAATATTGTATATATGGTTTTAAGCATGTTCTGCTTTTTTTTACTGTTTATCTGTATGTGTTCATGTTTACTGTTTAGGTCTTTATGCAACCAAAAGTTTCTCAATAAAATGTTATTTGGATAAAAAGTGCTTCAAAGTTGACATTTTCTTATCAAATAAAAGCAGCATCTTGACAAGCAGATTCTTACATTTCTCACCTCTGTACATATTTATATTTTACACTGCTGTGCTATTAATCAAGTTCCCCTCACAATATTAATAACCTTGCACTGGCCTTTTGAACGGGTACCTACTCGTTACAGCCTGTTACTGCAACTGCATATGAGATTCTGCAGCAATTCTGCACCTTTCTTAGCAATCACTTATCACATCCTTCTTCAATCTTTCCCTTACAATAAAAATGCAACTTTTGTGCTCCAGTAAAAGGGAGCTTTTGTTTTAATGACCTCGATAATTAGGCAAACGTACGAAACTGAGATTAAATTTATTTTATATATTGCTACAGCCATGCACAGTGCAAAGCAAAGCTGCAGGCAATTTGTGCAAAGAAAAAAAAAATGGGTAAGCCTGTTCATGCTTACATGCTGCACATGTAGGGTTACATCATCAGCCCATTCAGATTTATATCTTTAGTAGATAAAACAGCTGGTCTTTTGCCAACATCTCAGTAAATTCTCAGTACCTACATGTTCACATGCCTTTCCCACCAGAAGTGTACAGCACCAATTTATACCAACTAACATTTGTGGAAACTGTTATTATGCCTTACTTAATTAGTAAGGTACTTTAAAGTTTATGGCACGGCCTTAATTCTCTGCATCTCTATTTTTCCATTTTTTATACAAACCTGAGTTTCTGCACATGACATTTCAGAAAGGACTTCAACCATTTTAGATGACATTTGACTGGGTTCGATCATAGCACCTTTTGATTTAATTACAGCATTCAGTCTTCTTGGGTACACACCTACCATCAATTAAAGAGACCAACTCCAAACAAAGTTTAGCTGTCCTAGTAGGATTTTCCAGACATTTACTCAGTTGCCTGCTACAGCAAAAGCCATGGTTCACAGAGAGCTTACAAAGCATCAAGGGATCTCACTGTTGAAAGTATCAATCAGGAGAAGGGTACAAAAATTTTCCACATCATTGGATATACCATGGAACACAGTGAAGATGGTCTTCAAAAAGTGATGAAAATATGGGACAACAGTGACGCTGCAAAGAACTGGACATCCCTCCAAAACAGATGAAAAGACCAGACGAAAACTGGTCAGGGAGTCTGCCAAGAGACCTACAGCTACACTGAAGGAGCTGCAGAAATTTCTGGCAAGTACTGGTTGTGTACTCCATGTCACTACAATCTCCCGTATTCTCCATATGTCTGGGCTATGGGGTAGGGTTGTAATACGGATGCCTTTTCTTACACAGAAAAACACCCAGGCCTGTGTAAAATTTGCAAAACAATACATCAAGTCTCCCAAAGGCATGTGGGAAAGTGTTTTATGGTCTGATGAGACCAAGGTTGAACTTTTTGGACAGTCTATTATTATCTTGGAGCTTTCCTCCCCGGGCCTCTGCTGAAAATGGACATGTATCCAGTCGGACTAGCCCGGTCAACAAATGCAAAATAAATAAACAAAATTCCAAAAGGTATGTTTGGTGCAAAAACAATACTTCGCATCACCAAAAGAACACCATCCCCACGGTGAAGCATGGTGGTGGCAGTATCATGGTTTGGGGTTGCTTTTCTTCAGCTGGAACTGGGGTTTTACTCAAGGTGGAGGAATTATGAACATTTCCAAATACCAGTCACTTTTGGCCCAAAACCTTCAGGTATCTACTAGAAAGCTAAAGATGAAGCGGAATTTCACCTTTCAACATGACAATGACCCCAAAGCATACACCCAAATCAACAAAAGAATAGCTTCACCAGAAGAAAATTAATATTTTGGAATGGCCCAGACCTAAATCCAATTGAAAATTGTGGGGTGACCTGAAGAGGTCTGTGCACAAGAGACACCCTCACAATCTGACAGATTTGGAGTGCTTTCACAAGGAAGAGTGGGCAAATATTGCCAAGTGAAGATGTGCCATGCTGACAGACTCCTACCCAAGAAGGCTAAATGCTGTAATGAAATCAAAATGTGCTTCAACAAAGTATTAGTTTAAGGGTATGCACACTTATGCAACCAGTTTATTGTACATTTTTTTATTTTTTTTTGTATTTTTTCCCCTAACAGATATGTTTGCTTTTCAATTACATTGTACAGGTTATAGGCCAAATTAAAGGTGGGAAAAGTTTTGAAATGATTTATTGTGGTCTCATTTTTTTTACATCACAAAAACTTGGCATTTTAACAGGGGTGTGTACACTTTTTATATCCACTGCATAATTAATATCAGATACACTATGTCAAGTGTTACAACTGAGAATGACGAGAATGATTATAATGGGAAGTGGAACAACAGTAAAAGTGTATGGAATATGCTGTACTTGAACCCAGGACTATGTGCATGACAGTCCTATACTAATACCTGTTACTAAAACAGAGCTGTGAAATAACAGCTGTTCATGTTTCAGTTTACTGCTATAAACTGCAATGTCACAATAGTAAAACAAAGGTTGTGCATGCTGTACTAGAACCCAAGACCATCTGTATTCCAGCTCTACACTTATACCGCTGTCACAGGCAATAGGATTGATTGAATGTATCCAGTTTCTATTTTTGGCTGCCTACTTTCTGGGTAGTCTACTTAGCCAATAAAAAAGGGAGTAATATGAAATTTGGAAAAGCAATCTATGACATACACAGTAGAAAATGTTAGTACATATGAGATATTTCTACATAGTTCTGGATTTCAAGTCTCACTCCAATCCACTTTCAGAAAACAGGATGGGTGCCATATCCCTCTGTCACACAAACAACTTTGCAGCAAATAACTGATGTCATTCTTCATAAAACCAGCTGCAACAGAATGTACACTGATAGCAAACCACAAATTATTATTTGTACTTATTATAGTTATTATACTTGGACGTAGTTCACTTAGTGATCACATAACCTGTTATGATTACTGCTTGTAAATATACAACTCTGTCTTACCTTTGTGTTTCTTAGTTACTCATAAGTTATCTGATCAGTACTCTGACACTTGCAGTGTCGAAATCACTCTATATCATTGGCCTTAAAATGTGTGAGGATATTAAATGGGAATAATATGTTATGCAGTTGCCAACAACTGAAAGGTTGGATGGCACAAACAAGCACTGAATGCTCTTTTGGTGGTGGGGGCAAAGGTGAGTTACTGTTATGGCATATACAAAGGCACACTTTTGAAGGGGGTTACAAACCTGAGTTATTGTTCTGGCACAAACAAGCATTCTTTTGGGGTGAGCAAAGGTGAGCTACTGTTATGGCACAAACAAGAATGGACTGTTCTGGGGGGAGCAAAGGTAAGTTACTGCTGTGATGCCCCAGCACTGGCCCAGTAATCAGAGAGCCTCAGTGAGGAATGTACACATTGGGAGGATGACAAGTACACACACAGTAAAGTACAATTTCCCTTAAGAGCACACAGAGATCAGTCAGTCTGGGGCTGGTTTCTCCCGCTCTCTCCAGATCCCCAGTAAGACTCCCCACTGACACAGCTCTAGGATTAAGATCTTAGCCAAGCTGTCAAGCCAAAACCTCTCAGCATCCTCTCTGTCCAACCAGTGCTTCGTGTCCCTGCCCAAGTAGTTGACACACACACTCTGAGATTTGATTATACACACACACAACACATTCCTGGGAAAGGCTGGCATAGGTTTACTAGCTATGCTTCCTTCTGCGCAGGCTAAAAGGTAGTTATCACTGCCATCAACCAGCTCATTATCAGCAAGGCCCTTGCAAAAGGTGACCAAATTCTACTGTGTAATGTTACTGTTATCCAAATGGTAAGTGTGACCAACACTTTCAATGCTATTTGGGAGAGGCCTGTAGAATGTCACTACATAGATATGCAAATACTCTAAGAGCTTAACTATCTTTAAACAAACTGGCCACAATTAAAAGGTTTAAATATATTTAATAATAATTAATAAAAGAACAAGTCAATACTCCAACAACCCAACACAGTGACTACAGAGTTCAGAATCACAGGAAATATTTTAAAACAACATTGCAGGACAGTCCCAAATAAATACAGAAAACATCTAAACTAATCTTCACTATATTCCTATCCAAATCTAAGAGAAATCACTTTTCCCTAGTTACTTACTATTATCAAGACACAGGCAGAAGTGCTGATGAGTGGGATGTTTCTAGGTCCAAAGACAAATACAAAATGACCAGACTCACTCTCTGAGATCGTTCTTAAATTAATAATACACACTACTGCAGGTTTAGCCAGGATGACATCACTCTGTCACCTGCCTTCAGTTCCCAGGCTAACAGAAACTAACATCTCTGTGCCAAAAATTCTTATCTCTCTGATGTGTAGCTGCTAGGAAGTAACAGAGCAATAAAAACACTTTACATTTGAAACCTAGTAATTATTTCTGTTTCAAGACAACAGGAAAACCCCTAGCTCTAGACATTGTGTCTGCTTGCTGCACTAAAACTAACTTTTTTATAGCACATCGTAAAACACTTTTAACTTATTTTCTTGAAGTTTTGCAAATTAACTCTGTATGTTTCAACTTCTACCATTAATATAATTTAAATACATTTCTGTACTTTTCCAGTAGGGTATACTGTGGTTACATTCTTAAAGCTCAGTACATAACATACAGGTCAACACACACTTCCACACCAGTAGTTTAATGTCCACATAACATATAGTTATCTTACATTTGTAAGACAAGCCTATGGATCATATTAATGTTCACAAATTACATGATCATTTACAAAATTCCAGATAGCTGGGCTGGCAGTGTCACATTTCTATATAAATCATATTAATATTTTCAAGTGACATAGAATTATTTAAAAAATTCCAGCTAGCTGGGCTGGCAGCATTTTTGGTTTGTTACAACTGCTATTGCACAAACAAGGATAAATTATTCTTGTTATTCTACTTGCCTTGCATCCTGCCTGTTTGATCTTGTGAAGGTTGTGAAGTCAGAAACTGCAACATGCATCATTACTTTCTAACTTTTGTCTTTAATGATTCTCCAGAACAAACGTATTATGGACAAATGAGGGCATGCAGTGATCATCAGTACTTTTGAGAGGTATGACTCTGCGCATATTTGATGCCTGAGGCCTACTACTTACTAATGGACACATACAAGTCAAATAAGTCTCTAGTGGCAGATGGTAAGGTAATTTTTGTACAAATCTCCCACCTTTTAATTACTTACTGTTATCAAGTGATTAAACACAAGGATATATTGCTATTAAACAACACACTCCAGGTTCAGGCCTTACCTTGTAAATGAAGCAGTTACCACAGTGTTACTTCAGGGTGGACTCTGATGCAAGCAATACACAGCCAATTCATGGGGAGGTAAAAACTGTTCGAGTTGCCTGGCATCAATTTTAATATATGCATGTGAGTAGGAGGAAGGTTTTAGGCCCCTAGGTGGTGAGTGAATGTGCTATGCATTGCCCCTTAGGCAATATAAGGGCATACCTGAGCAAGCCTATGTCTTCTTACACCCACAGCAGCTGGTGCCCCCCCGACTCATCTGCCTGTGACTGTGGTGACCTTGCCGTTGGTGGTAGGATGTGTCCCTTTCCCTTGATCCTACTGCAGCCGTTTCCTCAGGATTATGTTGTGTAGCATGGCACATACTGTGAAGATTTTTGTACATGTCCAAAAATTGTACTGCGGGGCTTCCCCAGATGTATCTTAGGCACCAGAACCATGACTTCAGCAGCCTAAACACATGATCTGTGACATTTCTGGTTTGAACATGTGCCGCATGACATTCCTCTGTGGGTGTGTATGCATTTCTGATGGGTGTCATCAGCCACGGTTCCAGTGCATAACCTGCATCCCCCAGTAAATGACTCTGTGTGATATTCCCCCTAGCAAACATTTGGTACAGTTAGGAGATGTGCCAGATATGCGAGTCATGGTAACTGCCAGTGCTGCCAGCACATGTATTCAAGATGAATCCCTCAGCATTACAAATGACTTGGCAGTTGAGAGTGGTAACCATTTCTGTTAATGTACAGCCTACCCTGTTCTCCACGTGGTGCCTTCATTTCTACATGAGTGCAATCTATGGCACCCAGTACTTCAGGGTAGTGCATTACCCAGTAGAACTGTTGCATATTTCTGGCCCTCTCCTTAGAGCTATGGGGAAAATACATGTGCTCACTAGCATGTTGGAGCATAGCATCCATTAATTGGTGGGGGATCCTGGATGCTGATGCCTGTGACACCCCCAGCATGTCCCCTGCTGGTCTCTGAAAGGTACCTATAGCTAAGATTCTAAGGGCTACACATATCTTAAGTTTCCACTGGGATGGGTTCCCCTTGGTTGGTTCTGGTTCTGCGTTGAGGGCAGCAAAGGTCGCAGAGTTCCTATAGTGTGTCCCTGTCCACCCAGTAGTGCTCTACAATTTACACATTATATAGGTTGTGATAAGTTAAACATGGCCTGAAAACTCTTCTTCTTGGCCTAAGCCTACTGGCGGCAGCAGCAGCAGCATTGGCTTCAGCCTGTAGCACAAACAAATGGATTAAAGCTGCAACAGCCCCTAACAATCTGTCTGTGTAGACTTTCCATGTCTGTACTCCAAAAGTTTTGACATCTGCAGGAAAAAGCAGCATGGAGTCTACATGGATGCTTTATAGTTTGTTGAAAAGCTCCACTGTGTTTAACATGCAATCCATTAATAATCTGCACCATTACAAAAAGGCAAACGTGTAGCTAGCCAAACCAATGTCGAGAAGAGTTGAATATGCTTGAAATACTGCAAAAACACTTTTTCTTCAGCATATTTCTGTACACAGGAGTACTGAACAACAGCAGGTATGCTCCCATTTTGTCACCGCCACGCTATATGCTGGAAAGTATTTAACAATAATGTGAAGCAAAGCTTTTACACCTTCATCTGTACGCATTAGTGAGAGTGTGTACTGACGGCATGGGCATGTTTGTCCAGCCATTTTAGAGGTACACGACTGACAACAAATGAAAATGGAGTGCTGTATTATAAATATGTACAAATGTTTCAGTGACAGGTCCTCTGATAGCACTTTTAGCATTTCAAAGATGTTTTGTCAGCAAAATGGGTCAATTGCCTGTTCTTTGGGGGGGGGGGGGGCTGTGTGATAAACCTGAACAAATGTTTCATGGAGAGGTCCTTTGATAGCACTTTTAGCATTTCAAACATGTTTTGTTAGCAAAATTGGTCACTTGCCTGATCTTTATTTGGAGAGGGGGCACATATGAGTTACTGTTATGGCACAAACAAGGATATGCTGCTCTTGTTGCTCTCCTTGTTGTGCATCCTGTCTGTTGTTAATATTTCACATTTGTAGACTGTTTTATGTTTCTCCAGTGGGTAATGCTGACTGGCTAACATTTCTGTTTTGTCTGGAAGCAGTTATTTTGTAGTTATGTGATTATTATGTGTTTTATACTTCTGCTGTCTTTTAGGATACCTACAAGTATGCCTCTCAGGCATGTCAATTGACATACCTCCCACCCCACCAATGGGGAAAATCAATACATTATGGATGGGTTTCATCAACATGGTGCTTTTCTCCTGGAAAAGGGACGGGGATATATGGCAACAAAACATGCAGAATGTGAATGCTGTGGGTGGTCACTGCAGAACAAATGAACAGGTGAGCCACGGGGCCATTGCCATGATCACTACTGCACACAGGCGAGCAGCTACAGTGGGCTGTGACCAAATGGTTACTGCGGGAGGGCCTGCTAGGGAACCTTCACTAGCCCCCAATGAACAGCTCCTGGCCAATATAAGACATCCAGACAGCTCTCAGGAGAGTGCAGGACAGCATGTACTGAATGTGGGCACAACACCTTCTGAGACAGAAACAGCTTCCAAGCAGGCTTTGCTATCTGCAAGAACAGTTGTATAAAATCTTACCATAACCATAGATGTCCTTTTCTATGTTGCAGTATTCTTTACATATGGAAAATCCTCCACCTAAGTGACCAGACATCTGGCTAGCATACGACAGATTTTAGCTACTGCAGGTACATGGGACATCGCATGTATGGCCTGGCAAATTTCAGCCATAAAGGGACGCCTGCACGTACAATCCTCAGAAATGAAATGCCCCAGGAGGGAGGAATGCAAGGAAAGAAAATAATCTGCCATTCAATGTAAAAACAAGGTATACGGGGGAAAGAAGAAAGGGCTAGAACACTGCAACATAAACGAGAAGGACAGCTACAGTTATGGAAAAATTTTACACAGCTATTCTATGTCCTTCTATTCAATGTTGTAGTGTTATTTATATATGGAAGAATTCCAATACTTGGTAAAAACCCAGGGAGGAGCAAGGAACATAAGAGCTTTCTACAAAACCATGGAGAATGGCTATAGCAAACTCAGCCCTGGATCTAGAAATACTATCTAGCTTGTAATGCTTGGTAAATGAACAGAAGACCAAGTGGCAGCCTCTAAAATGGTGTTGGTATTCAAGCCTTTAAAGAATGCACCAGAGGAAGCCACAGACCTAGTGCAGTGAGCCTTAACAGGAAGACTCTTACCATGAAACACAAAACAAAATTGCCTTAGAAATCCAAGATGATGTCTGTTTGGAAACGGGCAAACCCAGAGCCATGGATGAAAAGAAACAAACAATAATCAGTCTTTTCTGATCGGAGTTGTCTATGCACATCCAAGGTGTGCAAGATGCTCTCACTGGAGGACTGAGGAGAAGGAAAGAAAGTGGGCAATTGAACAGATTGATTCAGAGACAGCTCATTCACTATCTTGGGATTAGTATGCAAAGAGACCCTATCCTTATGAAAAACAAGAAAAGGTGGAGAAGCCATCAAGGCTTAAATCTCAGAAACCCTCCTAGCAGAGGACAAAGCTAGCAGAACAACTGTTTTCCAGGTACAAAATGATGCTGAAGCTGAAGGTTCAAAAGGGGCTACAGTTAGCTTCTCGGAGACATAATTCAAATTCCAAGGAAGTGGAACTGGTTTCCTGGGAGGCTTGATGTGAAGGCCGCCTTTGACAAAAAGTTTCACTTCCAATCTGGAAGCCAGTGGTGGAGTCAAAGGCAGACACTTCAATGAAGAATAAGCCATGCCACTTTTATGTAACTCTCACAAGTAGGAAAGAACCACTGGGACATCCACTAAAGATGGATCCAGATTATGTGAGAGACACCAAGTTGAAAATCTCTTCCATTTTGATAAGCAAAATTTTCTAGTATTGGGTTTCCTGGCCTCCTGCAAAAAGTGTGTCTGAAAGGATCAAAAGCTTGTCACCCACAAAGTCAGCTGAAAAGTTGACGGATGTGGATGAAAAAGAAATCCCTTATCCTGTGTGAGAAGATACTCTCTGTGAGGTAACCTGTGATGATTGCCCTTGGCTAAACGCAGAAGAGGGAACCAATGCTGTCTTGGCCAGAAGGGAGGCACCAGAAAGACTTTTGGTTTGTCCTGCTGAATTATGAGCAGAACGTTTTGAATGAGAGGAAAGAAGGGAATGCATACAGAAACATCCCCTTCCATGAGAAAGATAGGGTGTCCACCTTCCAAGCCAGGTGATCTGGGACTCTGGCACAAAAAAAAAGAGGAAGTTGCCTGTTCAGAGGGGAGGCAAAAAGATCCACTAGAGGAGCACCCCTAGCGATGGACCAAGTCCAGAAACACATCCCTGTGAAGCATCCATTCGTGGGACTGAGTCATGGACCTGCTTAGAGTATCTTCCACAATGTTTTGGGTGGGTGGAATGTAAACTGCTTGAAGAGTCACATTGTACTGAACTGCCAAATTCCATGCCATGAGATTTAGCCTGCAAAGAGGGTATGACTTTGAACCCCCCCCCCCGATTGTTCAAAGACCAAAGGACTGTGGTGTTGCCCATAAACATTTTCAGAGGGCCTGGATGAAAGAGGGGATGGAAATCTTGAAGAGGTAAAATGAGAGCCCTCATTTTCTTGATGTTGATATGCTCTTTCCATTGTGAAAGAGATCAGAAACCCTGCACCTTCTTTGATGCAAAAGTTGTCTCCCAACCCATGTCTGAGGCATCTGTGAAAACCTCTCGAGTTGGCTGAGGCAGATGAAGAGGAAGGCCTGGAATTCAGAGAAAATGTCTGAATCCACCAAAGGAGCTTGGATTTTAGGCATGGGAGAAAAGGGAGCACAAAGTCTGGATGGTATGCATGCTGCATCCAAACTGATTTTAGGTACCACTGAAATTTCCTCATGTGGAGTTTTGCAAGGGGCAGCATAGGTACTGGGGATGCCATAACCCTAGAAGCCTCAGAAACTCCCTGGCAGTAAAGGAGGTAAGAGGCAGAATGCTGCATAAGAAGGAAATTAGAGAAAATGTTTTTTCTGATGGAAGAAAAGCCATCGTGAGATCTGTTCCGAACCTGCATCCTAGGAAGATGTGATCCTGGGAAGGGGAAAGGAATGATTTTTTTGAAATTTATGCTGCACCCCAAGCTTTGCAGAAGAGCAATGGCAAACTGCTTATTTTTAATTGATTGTTCTGAAAGAAGAGACAGAAAAAGAAGATTGTCCAAGTATGGATATGCCTGAAGTCCCCTGCCACTGAGAAAAGCAATCACAGGGGCCAAGCACTTTGTGAATACCCTTGGGGCAGTGGAAAGACAAAAAGGCAAGGCAGAGAACTGAAAGTGCAAAGAAGCCACAGAGGAATGTAAACATTTCCTGTAAAGAGGATGGCTAGGGATGTAAAGGTAGGCATCTTTGATGTCCAGAGAAGCCATGTAAGCCTGAGGAGGAATCAAAGGAAACAAAGTCTGTAAAGACAGCATGTGGAAAGTTGGTACTTTTAGAAAGGTGTTCAAAATGGGATAGCTCCCTTACTGGTCTACAAGGACCATCTCTTCTGGGGACAAGAAACATTGATGAGTAAAACTCCCTGCCTCTTTTATCCAGAGGCACATGCTGAAGTATACACTGAGAAAATAATTCCCTCAGAACCTGTGGAAACAAATCCAACTGGTTTGTAAAGGGTTGAGGAACCCCCATGAAAGGAGGAAGGTTTTTCCAAGTCATGAAATATCAGTGATGGATAATAAAAGAAATTTGGGAATCCTGAGTTATACTTGCCCAAGCTGGAAGAGAAAGGGATAGACAAACAGAAAGAGGAGTAAGATTTGGAAGCGGTTGGTAGTCACAGACTACCTGGTCTGGCTGGAAAGGGCTGTTGAGATGAGGGTCCTGAAACAGAAGTCTTATGCTGTAGATGTCCTTTAGTAGTCCTCTTAGATCTAGAAGCAGAAGATGATGGTTGTGTCTATCTCCCAACAACGGACGTCTTAGAAGGAAAATTTCTGTGGAATTTTGGGACAGGAGACACAAAAATGTGCTTCAAGTCTTGAAGTTCCTTTCCTTTTTCTTGTAAGGACTTAAATAAATCTGCTGCACCAAACACAGCAGTGTTATCCAGAGGTGAATCCATCAATTTTGCTTTGATGTCATCTGGCAGTAGTTGAAGCCTCAACCAGGAGTACCTTCTAAGTACAGCACAAGAAGCAGATGCTCTAGAGGATGCTTCAACTACATCATAACTGCATTTAATTGAGAGTCTAGGCACTTGAGAAAAAGCTGCTAAAAGGGACATAACTTGATTCTTTAGGTCTGAGTATGGAAGCTGGGAAACAGCTTGAGAGGCATGTGAAAGAAGGGCCAATGAATACCTGGACATGTGTGTTTGATAGTTTACAGCTCTGAAAGCCAAACTGGCAGAAGTGTATACCTTCTTACCTAGTCTTTCCATTATCTTACTTTCCTCATCTGAAGGAAGACCCTTAGAAGATGGTAACAACCTAGATTTGTCAGAAGCAATGGATACCATAATAGCTGGATCAGCTGAAGTGCATTTAAAAAGGAATCTGTAGTCAGGCACCTTGCAAAACCTGTCAGGCTTTTTAGAAGCAGAAGCCTGTGAATCTGGGGTCTTAGAAACAGAGGAAAAAGCATCCAAAACTGCTGGTGAAACAGGAGGCACAGCAGAAGGAGATTCCATTTGTAAAAGGTCATAATACCTTTTTTGCACCTCTGAGACCTGAGAGCAGTCCCATTTAAAAAAAAAAAAAAAAAGCTCTCATCTTGTTAATGGTCTCCCCCAAATCTCTTCCACTGGAGAATCTGCACCATCGGATTACTCCTCTGGGGAAGCATATTCTAAAGGGTATGAAATTTGTGTAGAGTATGCCAAGGAATCCTCATCAGATGAAGAGTCATCATCAGAAAACTGTTCCCTAACCCTCCTAACAGGACAAAAAGTGAAAGAGGGAAAGTACAGTTTTGTACCTACCATAAATGTACATGCTCGAGTGTTCACCCTGCTGCAGTCATCACACTCGGGTCATCCTGTCGTCAGGAGGTCCCGCAGTCGGCCGGATTTCCAAAGTCTTGGTCCGACGTCAGTTGCTGTCGCCTCATCCCTGACGTCAGTGCGCCAGGGATACATATATTGCAACCGACGCCATTTTCTTCAGTTTTTCTTGCCCCAGATGTCAGGTGCCCCCAAAAGGGTGATCAGAATTAGTACCAAATGGTGTGAATACTGCACAAACACAAAATCCCTTCAGCTTATAAGCAAATACATCAGTAAGGCATAGCAGAGATTTACCCAATAGATCAAAGGGGATGTAGGGAGGGTAACCTGGGCTGCAGCAGGGTGAACACTCTAACATCTACATTTATGGTAGGTACAAAACTGTACTATGTTCATCGTGTTACCCTGCTGCAGTCATCACACTAGGGGGAGGTATCATAGAGGGTTAGTGGAGGCAATGAGGCCCTGCAGAACTGCAGTGGCGAAGCCCACCCTTGACTTAGAGTAAAGAGGTAAGTGATCATGTTTGGTGAAGGTGTGTACAGAACTCCAAGTTGCAGCTTCTAAAATTTCTTTTGTAGGAACCCCCCTGAGAAAGGCTGTAGAGGTAGCTGTTGCCCTGGTAGAGTGGGATCTAATGGTAGGAGGAACTGGTTTCCCATGATGGGTATAACAGAACCGTATGCAATGGCCTATCCATTTAGAAATGGTTTGTTTGGATATAGCCCTCCCTTGAGAAGCTGTAGCATAGGATACAAAGAGCTGGTCAGTTTTTCTGAAAGCCTTAGTTTTATCCAAGTAGTAACGAAGCTGCCTGTGAATGTCCAAGGAATGCAAGAGTCTCTCACCTTTGCTCTGTGGATTGGGGAAGAAAGTGGGTAGGTGGATGGTTTGATTTAAAGCTGCACTGGAAACCACCTTAGGCATGAAGGAAGGATTAGTTCGTAGAGAAACTCTGTCTTGATGAAAAATTAGGAAAGGTTCCACTGCCATTAGTGCCTGTAATTCTGAGTCTCTCCTAGCAGAAGTTACTGCCAGGAGCAGGGCAGTCTTCCAAGATAGGAACTGAAGGTCTGCAGAGAAAGCTGGTTCAAAGGGAGGTAACGTTAGTTTTTCCAGAACAAAGTTGAGGTCCCATGTTGGTGTAGGAGCTCTTCTAGGTGGTCTAATGTTTTTTGCCCCTCTGAGGAACTGCCTTAGAAGAGGATTTGAAAATAAAGGTGGATTTGTGTCGTAGTGAGCTGAAATAGCTGAAGCATGGATTTTAATTGAGGAGAAGGAAAGTCCTTTGTGCAACATCTCAGCTAAATACTGCAGAATGTGAGGCATATGAGGCTGAGTTGTGTCTTGGCCTTTAGCTTGGTTCCAGGCAGAAAACCTTTTCCATTTGTCCGAGTAAGCCTTCCTGGTGCTTGGCCTCCTGGCTTCCAGAATAACATCCAGAACTGCTTGTGAAAGAGGGGCTGGTTGGATGTTTAATAGATTTGCCATGCAGCCAGGTTTAAGGTTTTGAGCTGGCTGTGTAGAATCTGCTCGTTTTGTTGCATGAGCAAATGGGGTATATGAGGCAATATCCATGGTGGGCTGTGAGCCATATTCTTCAATAGCGGGTACCAGTACTGGCGTGGCCAGTCTGGGGCTATGAGAATCAGTCGTGGTTTCTCCTTTTTGACCTTCAAAAGAACCTTTGTGAGAAGAGGTAGTGGAGGAAAGGCATATGCTGTCAGGTTTTTCCAACTGAAGGAGAGAGCGTCAACTTTCCAAGCTTGATGGTGGAATGTCCTTGTACAAAATTTTGTCAGTTGGTAGTTTTGAGGACTGGCAAACAGGTCTATATTTGGAAGGCCCCATTTTTGAGTTATCATTGTAAATATTTGTGGGTCTAGTTTCCACTCGTGGGGATCTTTGATGTTTCTGCTTAGGTCGTCTGCCAATGTGTTTTTCTGTCCTGGCAGGAATTGAGCTTGTAACTGGACTTGGTAGGCCAGAGCTGTGTTCCATAAGGTCATTGCTTGCCTGCAAAGAGGGTAGGAATGTGTGCCCCCTTGTTTATGTACCACATTACTGTGGTGTTGTCCGTCTTTATTGCAAGTTGTCCTGGATGTAGTAGATCCTTGAAGGCTGTCAGAGCTTTCTGTACAGCTAGCATCTCTTTGATTTATGTGCAGTTTTCTTTGTTCTGCAGTCCATAGGCCTTGAATGCATTGTCCTGCCATGTGTGCACCCCAGGCATAGTCTGAAGCATCTGTTGTGATAGTTTGCCTGGTTGGGGGCAAGGTGAAAGGCTGACCCTTGTTGAGGTGACATGCCTGTGACCACCATAGAAATTCCTGTTGAAGGCAGGGAATGAGAGATATCACTGTGTCCAAGCTGTGGCTGTGTTGAGACCATATGCTTTTTAGGTACCACTGTAATTTCCTCATATGCAGTTTTGCAAATGGTTTTATCAGAATGCAAGATGCCATGAAGCCCAAAGCCTGCAGAATTTTTCTTGCAGTTAATTGGGTCTTTGTTGCCATTGTCTTGAAATATTGAGTCAGTTGTAGTTGCTTGTCTGGTGTAAGATAAGCCTTCTGGGCCATTGTGTCCAAGCTGGCACCCAGGAATGTCATTTTTTGTGAGGGTACTAGTTTTGACTTCTTTTCGTTTACTGTGTACCCCAGACAATTTAGTAGATGCTTCACAAAAGCCAGATGATGTAAGAGAATGTCTTTGCTTTCTGCTTGGATGAGGCAGTCGTCCAGGTATGGATATATTTGAATTCCTCTTTGTCTGCAGTATGCAATTACTGGTGCCAGGCATTTTGTGAAAACTCTGGGCACAGTAGATAAGCCAAAGGGCAGTGCAGAGAATTGATAATGGGTTGAACCTGCAATGAAATGGAGGTATCTTCTGCAACTTTGTCTGATAGGGACATGCAGGTATGCTTCCTTGAGGTCCAACGTTACCAGCCATGCTTCCTTGCCCAACATGGGAAGTAGCTGCTGTAGTGTTAGCATCTTGAATTTGGGAACTTGTAAGTAAGTGTTTAGAATTGAAAGGTCCAGAATTGGTCTCCAAGCATTGTCCTTTCTGGGTACTAGAAAGAGCCTTGAGTAAAATCCTTGGCCTTGCTCTCGAGTAGGTACCAGTTGAATGGCTCTCATATCCATGAGAGCTGTGATTTGTCTTTGTGCCTCTGCCCATTGATTTTGTGGCAGGTTTGGCATTCCTCTTTTCATTGGCAAGGTGTGAAAGTGGAATCTGTATCCTCGTAAAATTATGTCTAGGACCCATATGTCCTTTGTGACCATGTGCCAGTTGTCTGCAAAAAGTGCTAGTTTTCCCCCCAAGGGGGCTGACAAAAGAGTCTTGTTTGGCCAGCTGAGGTGCAAGTCATTGAGTTTGCCTTCTGGTGGGTTGAGACCTTTCTTTCTCCTCCCCTTCTGGGTTGAAGTGCCCCATTGGCGAGGTTTATACTGGGCTTGTGGTTGTCCTCTGCCCCTTGGGCGCCTGTATTTACCCCTCTGAGGTCTGTCAGTGGCTGGAAAGGATCAATTTTTTGTTGGCCAGTTTCTGCTGAAGCGAGGGGGTTGTACTTGTAGGAAATCTTTGACTGTCTGCATTGACTTTGCCTTATTTTCCATTTTCTTTAAAACTTCTTCTGCTTTAACTCCAAAAAGAACATCCTGCTGTAAGGGAGCATCTAGTAGTTTTGCTTTAACATGATCAGGCAGACTTTGTTTAACCAAGCATGCCTATGTATAACTGATACGGTGACAGCTGCTCTGCAGGAGGCCTCCAAAGAATCAAACCCACATTGTAAGGTATGTTTGCCCACCTGCTCAGTGGCGTGCAACAAATCCTGTACTTCTTTAAATTCAGATTGTTGAGGGAGGTTATCTTTCGTTTTAACTGAGAGATTAGAAATTGTTGATACTTAAGCATATGAAATTGACAATTTAGTGCTCTCATAGCTAATGTGGCTGAGGTGTAAACCTTTTTCCCCCACCTGTCTAGTGCTCTTGAATCCCTCTCAGAAGGTACTGGGTTTTTAGCCATGGAAGCATTAGCCCCCTTGGGACCCTGGGAGATAGTCTCTGGGTCAGCTACTGGGCTTTTGTAAAGAAATTTGTGGGAATCAGGAACTCTGTAGTATCTGTCAGGCTTAGCCGGAGCAGGAGGTAGAGAGACTGGGTTGAAACTGGATTCTAAATAGACATTATCCACAATGTCCAAAACAGGTGGGATGGCTAGAGGTCTGTGTTGGGGGAGTAAAAGAAACTCTCTGAGCCTTTTCTTGGAATCAGAGTTATCCTGACCTTCCCAGTGAAAATGTTACCTCATAGTGTGTAAAGTTTCCCCAAAAGAGTAGTCTTCAGGAGGGGAAGCTGAGGGAATAGAGTCCTCAGCATCAGAATCTTCATAAGGAGAGAAGGAATAGTCTTGGTCCTCAGAGGAATCCGAAGAAATAGACAGTTGCTCAGAGGAAGCAGAATCTTCCTCTTGTCTAGGCCTTTTATTAGGAGGGGGCTGTGAACCCCTGATAAGAGAAATCAAATCCTCAGCCATTTTAAGCATCTGTTTCTTAGGCATAGGGCCTTGAACAGGAGACTGAAGTGTAGGCTTTTTAGATTTAGGAGGAGTCTAAGACTTAGAAAACGTTTTGACTGTGAGTCGTCAGTCTGAAAACGCCTTCAGAAACCGATGGCGTTTCAGAAGCACCAACGTCCTTAGAAGGTAAATCGTCAGAAGGGCCTGAAGTAAAAGGCTGCGTCAGCCTAGTACATTCCGTCAAAATATCCGTTGCGGTCTCGGGTTCCAGAACTGCGGTAGTCAGGGGCTGCGTCGGAGCCTGAGAACCGGAGAACCGGAGACCGGATCAACCGAGGCCTCAGAATCTGGCTTAGGCCTGGGCTGTTGGTCCTTATCCCTGCGCTTTTTGTGCACGCCGGTAATCGGTAGCTCCGACGGCATGTTATAGTTAAATATTCTACCAAAATAGTGTTGTGCGAAATCAAATCGTCTTTTAATAGTACGCTTATTAAACCTAGCACAAAATCGACAAGAAGTGACGTTGTGATCAGGGCCTA
The DNA here is from genome assembly GCF_019279795.1 of Protopterus annectens. Taxonomy (NCBI): domain Eukaryota; kingdom Metazoa; phylum Chordata; order Ceratodontiformes; family Protopteridae; genus Protopterus; species Protopterus annectens. The sequence goes on from NC_056746.1 coordinate 569,103,558, forward strand.
GGCAAGGTATGCAATAAGAATGAAAATCCTTATGAGGTATTTGCTTCCCACAAGAAATGCAATTGTTAACTTTTTCTGACATCGGTCTGAGGCAAGAAAAGTTTTCTCAACGGGGTACTTAGCTTTATAGAAGACTTCAGTCTGAAATTCGAATTAGACAATCTCAGGAGTCGGCCGACCGGCACTTGCGAACTGCTTCTGCTTCGGGCACCACGCGGCAAGAAAGACTGAAGAAAATGGCGTCAGTTGCAATATATGTACCCCTGGCGCACTGATGTCAGGGATGAGGCAACAGCAACCGAAGTCGGACCAAGACTTTGGAAATCCGGCCGACTGCGGGACCGCCTGACGACAGGATAACCCAAGTGTGATGACTGCAGCAGGGTAACACGATGAACATCAGAAACAGCAGTGGAAGGCTTAACAGCCAGCAAAGCCTAAATCAGCCCCTAAGAGAATGTATTCCAGTCAGATAGTGGAGAAGTATGGGCCTGAGAATACTTGTTTTTTCTCAACATGCATTTCTGCATTATGACCAGTAGAAGAACCCAATGCAGGCCTGGAGTCAGTGACCGACACCAGAATCTGATCCCTAGCTGGAATTAGAGGCATGTCCCTGGACCCTTCTAGCAATATAAGCCGTGGTTAGCCTTATCCCTCTGAAAGGGACATCTGCACTGCCTCTGAGGACATGCCTAGATCGGAATCTTTAACAGCTTCTGAGGTGGTAACTGCAAAAGAACCAGACACAACCTCCGAATGTAACTCTGGGTTTTCACTAACCTCAAGGGATATGTCAGCAGATAGAGGAACAGCAGAAGAGGATTCAGGCATAGGCTTGCTGAGTTTCCCGTTTAAAAATCTTCTCTGCTGAAGGACCCACACAATCCTTCATAACGTCCTTAACTAACCTTTTTAACCCTTGATTCTCCAAGTAAAGATTCAAAGAGGAAAGTTGGCTTCACAATATCTTTGGGGCAAAGGCCTGACAAGTGGACCAAGAGCAATGGTCATGATTTGGGCCTAGACAGAAAAGACAAAGATCATGGCTATCCTTATGTGGAATTTGCCTTCCACACCTACACTTGCCCTTCCTGGATGACATGAACTAAATAAAGACGTCAGGAGTAAAGAAATAAATCCCCAACAGGGTACTTACCTGAAAGCTGGCAGCAACCAACGGAATCAGGCAGCAGACCGATGTACGAGTCAAGAGTTCCAAATGGAGACAGAAAAGTTTTGAGGATTATACATGCAAGCATCCTTTTATGGCTGATGTTTGCCAGGCCATACGTGCGACATCCCATGTACCTGCAGTAGCTAAAAGCTGTTGTATGCTGGCTGGACGTCGGGTCGCTTGGACATATGATGTTCCAAATGTAAAGAATACTGCAACATTGAATAGAAGGACATCAGTTGAATACTGTTGCAAATTAAAACAATTTAAATGAATAAGTTAGTTATGTGCCACACGTCTTCTTTTTTTTTTGGTGGGAGGGGGCTTGAAGATTGCTACAGTTATAAGCTCAGGTTGGAGTTGCCAGCCCCATTTTTTTTTTACATTAAATTTAATGCACATATAAAGGGGTAAATGTATTACCCCCTATGTTACTGTTAATTGTGATGTTGCCCTTACCTCTTGCATAACTTCTTCCAGGACTGTCTGGACTCCAGAGGAGTATCTTATCTGTACATGGTAAGGCAAACATTTTTGTCAGTGTTGCTGAGCAATTTAAAGAAATACTGTAGTGTGTGATATTGATCTCAGAACTGTTGTATGTACTGCTGTACTGTCTGTAATAACTGGCAGCACTGTTAATTTGTTAGCATATATATTCCACTACACTAGTGCAGGTATTAATTTACTCCTGTGCTTTTTGCTTTTATCACAGGTGATTATGACAGTGGGAGTGTAGGCCTGTGTAACCTAATGCCAGTGTATCAGCAGACTCTGATGATGAGGTTGATGACAGTGACCAAAGTGAGGCACAGTCAGAAGGTGCAGAGATTGAATCTGACACATATGAGGTTGACATACAGCCATCCCCTACATTTCCATCGGACACAGCCAGTAAGCTTACGTCTACCCAGTCCAGTGTGCCTACGGACACTGGACAGGTGAAGGGCAAGGACACTTATCAAGGAAGTGTGGCTACTGTGGCTTCAGTGCCTGCTGGGTCTGGCCATAGCCAAATTGTGGGCAAGGTGCCACACAGGAAGATTGATAGTGGTGTCTGGAGGGAGCCTGCTGTCCCTTCTCCACCTGGTGCAGGTGTCACTTCCCGTGCCACTCAATGTATGTTTAGGGCCATCATGGAGGCACAGGCACATTACCTCAGGTGCTCCAAACAAATGCTCAGGGGTGTGGATATGGAACAGTCTGACAGGTTTGACTGCCTCCATGGTATTGCTGATTCACTGGCTTGAATGAATCACAAGTTTGAACGTAATGTGTCTGTGATGGGCCGATGGGTGCCTGTCACGGAACTAGCAGGGTCTGTGATGGAATGTCTGCTGGGAGCGGAACAGCATCCTCATGGGGGTACGTCAGCCACAAAATCTACTGTCAGCCAACATGGCCATGCTCAATCACGCTCCCATAGCGGTAGTACTTCCACTGCTCCATCAGTGAGTGTGCTGTCCATACCCAGAAACGGCAGGCTATGGGGTCATTGTACTGGGCGTCCTTGTGAAGGGAGTTCGTCCAGCAAACATTGGCCATGTTCAGGTAGCAGCAATGCATCTGACCTTTGGCGTGGAGGTGCCAGTGCAATTCCTGGTGCAGCCAGTTCTCATGGTTGAGACAACAATGATGAACTGCCACCTCTACCTGACAGACCAAGATGTAGAGCTGAGTACAGAGCTTGGCTATGTTCATGCAAACACACACACCAAATTCACCTGGAGGACCCTTAACAGACACACACACAAAACAGTTATTTTGTCTTACTGGCCAGTTGTATGAAAGGTTGGACACTAAGGAGGGAGAAAAGGACCTGTACCGATCTGCTAGACAGAGGGACTGAACTAGTAAAGATGTGCAGCAGGTAAGGGTGATAAAGGATAATGAGGGAAACGTACTCACAAGCGAGGAGAGTGTGTTGAGCAGATGGAAACAGTACTTTGAGGGGCTGATGAATGAAGAGAATGAGAGGGAAAAAAGGATGGATGCTGTGCAGATAGTGAATCATGAAGTGCAGTGGATTAGCAAGCAGGAAGTAAGGATAGCTATGAAGAGGATGAAGAATGGAAAGGCTGTTGGTCCAGATAACATACCTGTGGAAGCATGGAGGTGTTTAGGTGAAATGGTAGTGGAGTTTTTAACTAGATTGTTTAATGAAATCTTGGAAAGTGAGAGGATGCCTGAGGAATGGAGAAAAAGTGTTTTGGTACCGATTTTTAAGAATAAGGGTGATGTGCAGAGCTGTAGTAACTACAGAGGGATTAAACTGATCAGTCACAGCATGAAGTTATGGGAAAGGGTAGTGGAAGCTAGGTTAAGAAGGGAGGTGATGGTTAGTGATCAGCAGTATGGTTTCATGCCAGGAAAGAGCACTACAGATGCAGAATTTGCTCTGAGAGTGTTGGAGAAGTACAGAGAAGGTCAGAAAGAGTTGCATTGTGTGTCTTTGTGGACTCAGAGAAAGCATATGACAGAGTGCCTAGAGAGGAGTTGTGGTACTGTATGAGGAAGTTGGGAGTGTCGGAGAAGTATGTATGAGTGGTACAGGATATGTACGAAAGTAGTGTGACAGCGGTGATGTCTGCAGTGTGAGTGACAGATGCGTTTAAGGTGGAGGTGGGATTACATCAAGGATCAGCCCTGAGCCCTTTCTTATTTGCAATGGTGATGGACAGGTTGACAGACTAGATCAGACAGGAGACCCCGTGGACTATGATGTTTGCAAGTGACATTGCGATCTGTAGTGAGAGTAAGGAACAGGTGGAGGAGACCCTGGAAAGGTGGAGATATGCTCTAGAGAGAAGAGGAATGAAGCTCAGCAGGACTAAGACAGAATATATGTGTGTGAATGAGAGGGAGGATAGAGGAATGGTGAGGATGCAGGGAGTAGAGGTGGCAAAGGTGGATGAGTTTAAATACTTGGGATCAACAGTTCACAGTAATGGTAAGTGTGGAAGAGAGGTGAAGAAGAGAGTAAAGGCAGGATGGAGTGGGTGGAGAAGAGTGTCAGGAGTGATTTGTGACAGATGAGTACAAGTAAGAGTGAAAGTGAAGGTCTACACGAGGGTAACGAGACCAGCTATGTTACATGGGTTGGAGACAGTGGCATTGACAAAAAGGCAGGAGTAAGAGCTGGACGTGGCAGAGTTAAAGATGTTAAGGTTTGCACTGGGTGTGACAAGGGTGGACAGGATTAGGAATAAGTATATTAGAGGTTCAGCCCAGGTTGGAAGGTTTGGAGACAAAGCCAGAGAGGCAAAATTACGTTGGTTTGGCCATGTGCTGAGGAGGGATGCAGAGTATATTGGGAAAAAGATGCTAAGGATGAAGCTGCCAGGCAACAGGAAAAGAGGAAACCCTAAAATAAGGTTTATGGATGTGGTGAGAGAGGACATGCAGGTGGTTGGTGTGACACAGCAAGATTTAGAGGACAGGAAGAAATGGAAACAGATGATCAGCTGTGACGACCCCTAACGGGAGCAGCCAAAAGAAGAAGAGGAGCTCAGTTTCTTGTGAACTGGGAGTTTGTTCCATAGCACTGGCAATCTCTGGGAGAGGTATCTGTCTCTCCAGCATGTTCTGTGGATGTCTCAGGCTAGGTTAAGGTGCCTACAGTGAGAGCCAGTCTTGTCCCATTTGATTTACAAAGGTGCAACATTTCCCTTAAGGCAGGGTTCGAGAGTGCTCTGTAGGCTAGGCACAAGTTGCCTCTCAGCAGTCTACATGATACCAAGTACAGTGACAGGGCCTTCACAGTCTGTCCATGTAGGTCATGTGTTGAAGTGCCTGGATTTTCTTGGTGAGACACCTCTTAAGTCTCTCCAGCTGCTGTAGGTGTCTGGTGATTACATTTTTTTTATTTTTATTTATTTATTTATCATTTGTTGACCGGGAAAGTCCGACTAGGTTCCACAGAGCCTGTTTTCAGCGGAGGCCTGGGGAGAAATGCTCCAGATGCATGTCTTTGGAATGTGGGAGGAAACCGGAGTACCCGAGGAAACCACAGGGAGAACATGCAAACTCCACACAGAAGGCACCCCAGCCGAGAATCGAACCAGAGAACCTCTTGGTGTGAGGTGACAAGGTTAACCACTGCACCACTGTGCCGCCCATTACATGCAAAAGGAAACACTGTACTCCATTACTGGTCGGATGAGTACAGTGGATGGCTAACATTCTTAGTCTTGGATGCTATGCCCTTACTTATAAGGTGTGCAACGTAAAAGCCTTTCTTACCACTGTGGACACACGATGATCAAAATTAAGGATGCTATCAACCTGCATTCCCAAATCTCTTACCATTGTGTTGGAACTTAGGGGGATAATACTAATAGCGTAAATTGCAGGTACCTCTCCTTTGCCAAAAGGGATGATAGTGCATGTTTTATTTTGGGTTAAGTTTAAGTCTGTGGCTTTGGCAACAATTATTTATGCATGTAAGACCATTTTGTAGTATCTTGACATAATCTGGGGCTTCAATGATTGCACACAGTTTGCAGTCATCAGCGAACATGGTGAGCCACAGAAAAAGAAGTTATGTACTCATCATAACGTTCCATCTGAGTAGGTACTTCATTTGTCTGCAACCTGTGGGTATCGGATCCGACTTCGGATCCGAGCCGGCAGCTTACCAAGCTCCAAGATCCGAGCTCCTAGTTCCTCCCCCCTACCCATAATCCCCTGCTACCAACCACATTACCTCAGATCGTTTTTTTTGCCTTACCAACCGGAAAATAATAAAAAATATCAACTGCAAAGGTGATCAGAAAATCCCGAAAGGGGTTGCAGACAAATGAAGTACCTACTCAGATGGAACGTTATGGTGAGTACATAACTCTTTATCTGAAGTAGTTACTTCATTTTTGCTCTGCAACCTGTGGGACAGAGTCCCCAGCTACTTATAAGAACCTGGGTGGTCCTTACGGAAGGATATTCGAGCCAAAAGAAGCCCTACTAAATCACATCTAATTTATAATGAGAATGAATGTATGTGAGAAGAGGACCAAGTAGCCGCTGAACACATGTGACCAGAAGGCTGTTGAAGTGGCTACAGATCTTGTAGGTAGAATGAGCACGATATTAACTGGGGCTGGTTGCCAGCCGATATATACCCCCTGAATAATACACTGAGAAATCCATTTTGCACAGTAACTTTGGAAATGGCTTTACCCATGGCTGATTTTGCATAGACAAAACTGGTCCGACTTAAACTCTCTAGTCCTATGCAAGCAGAAATGCAGCTGTCTGTGTACATCAGTTTGTGTAATGTGTATTCTCCCTTGTTCTGAAACGTGGAAAAACACTGGTAAATTTATTGACTGATTTATATTTGCTTCGAAGCAACCTTAGGCAAGAGACGGGTTAGTCCTGAGGTCTATCTTGTGAAAGATAAGGTAAGGAGGCTTCATACACAAGGCTTGTAATTCTGAAACTTTGGCTGAAGTAATGGCCACTAAATGACAAGAACTTCAAAGGAATTGAGGAGGTCCCATGGGGAACCACAGACTTTATTGGTGGATTTAAAAGGAAGATGCCTCATAAGAAGGTTTTGCACAACTTTGTAGAGAACCTATGCCATCACCCACATGACAATGGGAGATGGCTACCTTAACCATAGAAGCTGATGAAAGATTAAAGAGAGGAAGTCTAGGATTGTCGGGATAGGGACAGTAAATGGGTCCAAGCCCGTTGTAAAGTTTTATGAGCCGCAACCAGAATGGCCTTAACAGGAGATGAGATACTGGAGTCCTAGCCATTAATGGAACTGGATCACTTGAGCTGACCAGGTTGGCTGGATGAGAAATCAGTTCCGACTGGGATCCAGAATCCACGGTGGAGCCAGAAAACCAGATCTGCCGAGGCCAGAATGGGGCTATGAGGATAACTCTGCTCCCTAACTGACAGGCTTTCTGAATGAACTTCATCATGAGAGGAAGGGAGGATAATAAGGATAAAGGAGCCTAGGAGGCCAAGCATGGACCAGAGCATCTCTGGGGTTTGCATTTTGTTTAAAGGAGAGGCAAAAGAATCGAGCAAGGCTGACCCCATTTGTGGAAGATCTGTTTTTTCAACAGATGGATTCAGACCACACCAGAGAGCAGTTGGTGGAGATTGCCCATTCCCAAACTCTCATGGCTAAGATCTGGTTCCTCCCTGTTTGTTTATGTACCAGACTACAGACATGTTGTCTGTCTGGATCACAATAGTCCCTAGGGTAAGAGGGGTCGGGAGGGCTTGCAACGCCAAAAAAAGCAGCCCTCATCTCTAGGACATTGATATGCAATGTCCCTAGGGGAATGGATCAGCAAGAGGGACCATTGGACTTGAAGGGTCCATTGCAATATCTGCATTCTCAGGTGGGAAAGATTTAGGAAAGGTATGAAGTAACCCTCTGAAATGATATGGAGCACCCGACTGCCTCCAGAGAGGGATGTGGGGAAGTTGGGGAAGCTGGGAGGGTCTGCGGCAGCTGACTTGCGGATTGCTGATGGGGGCGGACCTTCTTTTCTTTCTTGTCCCCTCAGAAGTTTTTGGGATCTTTGGGGACTAAGGAAGCGGACTCAGGCGTAACTCCGGACTCTTCCGTTTCTTTTCACTTCCGACCTTTTGCTTGAAAGAGCAGAACGCGAATCAAAGGCAAGGGAAGGGGCATTCCAACAAGGATGCCTGAAAGGGATCTTGAAGAGTCACAAAGCCAGAGAGTGAGGCGCGTCGTGAGGCGACCCCTCCTCCCGCTTGCCCCTCCTCCCTCCGAGCAGCGGGGCTCCATTGGAGATGGATTTCAGAGTGCCAGCTGGTATGCCAAACACATTCCTAACTCGGACCTATCTCCGACAAACATGGACTCTGCTGCATTCTCGTATTAGCCTGACAGCTGATTCTTGATGCCTGATCATATGTGCCATATGAAAAGGTAGAAGCAATAGAAAACTTAGCTTTCCAGTCCCATTCACGAGATTCTCCAGTCCAATGCTCGACCCAGGTTATCCAGAGGGTGGACCAGAAGTCTCCTCTGGAGAGTTCTTTCTTGGTGGCCGCTGCCGCCAGCATGGCATCCAGAAGGATGCCCTGGCTGTGGGGCCTTGTGGGGGGGGGCTCATTATACGGTGTTGGCAGGTGTGGTGCGGGCTCCTCCACGTCGGGGCTCCTTAGTGCCCTGGGTCAGGGGGGGGGGCCCAGGGGGGGACCAAGAAGAAGATGGGCCCGATGCCCCCTGCTCAGGGGCACACTCCAGGGTCAAGGGAAGGAAGGTTTTTTTTGACCACCACCCTTAAAACATTTCCAGATCATTTCCATGATGTCTCAGTTCAGTGGATGACCTTGATGACCTTTCCCTCTCTCCTATCATCTAAGTCCGGTGGTAACGTAGCGGGGGAGTCCAGTCAGGTGCCTCCTTTTACACCCGCTCCTCGGGAACTCTCCCTCGGTGGAGCTCTGGGAGGGCTCGCCCATTGGTGTTCCTCAACAGGAGGAACTAGGAGGGCTTGGGCAGGCTGTCCCGATGGTCGGATGATGGAAGACGGACCTCCACTACTTCAAAATTCACCTCGCCAGCCTCTGAGATCAATCTCGGGATCGTCCTCGGCCAGAGGAGGAGAGGCAAGAGCACCCGATCCATATCACTTAGTTATTTTAGCTGGGAGGGTGAGACTTTTTATGGGATCTATGTCCTCCTTATCCGCCTCTTCTCCTTTGTTGAGGAGGCACTAGTTTCCCCTCAAACCGGGAGGCTGGGTAGAGCTAACAGGCTGATGCAGCCAGAGCCCAGGATCAGCTTGTTCTTCCGGCCTCTGAGAGATGGGCTGGCCACACTCAGTACATTTGGAAAAATGGCCTTAGGCCCTTCCGCCATGTTGAAGCACTCACACACAACAACTAAACAAAGGGTAGAAGGTTTTACTACCACACACGTTTTGGTGAAAAAGATTGAAAACTATCTCACCCAGCCAGGAGCTCTTCAAAAGTAAACAAAAACGATCTGGGGTAATGTGGTTGGTAGCAGGGGATTATGGATAGGGGGGAGGAGCTATGAGCTCGGAGCTTGGAGCTTGGTAAGCTGCCGGCTCGGATCCGATACCCACAGGTTGCAGAGCAAATGAAGTAACTACTTCAGATCATCTGTTATAGTCTAAAATTCTGAGAAACAGACTTCAAACAGTAGGAGACCCTGCACTAACCCTTGTGGAACATCAATGTTAACAGGTCTGCTGATAGAGGTGGAATCCCTAAGTATGTGCTCTATTGGTGACCCAGTTGGCTACCCATCTAATGATGTATGCATTAATCCCCAGCTGGGCGAGTTTCTCATGGATGCCTGAGTGGGGGATTATGTTAAAGCTCTTGGTTTAGTCGAGACAGGCAGTATGTACTGATTTGCCTTCATCCAGGGCTTTGGTGACACTCTTGGAGAATTCCACTACGTTTAACAGGCTTGATGTGCCCATAAAGCCAAACTGGGTCAGGTCAAGAGTTTGAAGGTCACCAATTTCCTTGTTGATAAGGTCTAAGATGATTCTCTCCTTGGCCTTACAAACAAGGCTGGTCAGGCTTATGGGTCTATAGTTCCCCGGTTCGGTTGAGGGACCCTCTCTGTGCAAGGGGAGCGCAGCTGCTGTTTTCCACACTGCCAGGACAAAGCCAGTACTTAGATTGTGGTTGAAGGGAGTACCCAGTGGTTCCACTGACTCTTGCTTTACAATGTTTATTAAGCAGCCTGAGATGATATACGGTCCCATAGAGGCTGTGTTTTTGGCCATAGTGAGTGCGGGTATGACCTGTTTCTTGGAGATAACAGGTAGAGATCTGGTGACAGGTATGGTTTGGGGTATGATTGCTGGAAACAGGGGTGTGAAATCTTTGCTAATAGGTTGGCGATGTCCTCAGGTTCAATATAACTGGTATTGTCCACAATGAATTCGGTGCAAAGCTGGGCCTTCGCTTTTACATTACAGACATACCTAAATGCCTTGTTATTATCCTTGTTATTATCCTTAACTATGGATGCTAACTTAGTTTCATAATTAGCTTTAGAGGACTTTACAAGATGTCTCATTTGCTTGTTCAAGCTAAGGAGGGTGTTGTTCTGATGAGACTGTTCCCTCTAATTTCTAGACATCAATTTCTTTCTCATGTTGTACAATCTATTTATGGTAGTTGCCTATCAGGGTGTCTTGTTTTTTGAGAGCCAATTTTGATCCATTCTGGTATGCTACGTCAATACATACACCTGCAAAGCTGTTTATGCAGGGCATTTGTGTGCACCTCCGTAAAGGAGTTTTTACTGTCAGTGGTGGCAGGAGGTTTGAAACTATGTATGCCATCGCTTATGAGGCTATAGTTTGCTTTCGAGAAACTTTTCAATCTTTTGGATCCTGAGGGGGAGTCGGGTATGATTTTTACACTGAATGTGACTCATTTATGGTCAGAACTTACCAGGGTTGATCTTACACATGGGGTGGTGCCGCGATCTCCCATGTGGGCGAGTACTAGGTCAAGGACATTCCATCCCCTTGTGAGGCTGCAGACTAACCGTTCCAGAGCATTTCTGTTTACAAAGTACAAGAACCCTAGGGAGAGTGTGTCTGAGCTCATATATGTATCCCAATCGATGGAAAGATAGTTAAATGTCACCCAAGCCCAGGGTGTTTAGCCTGTATTATGAGTGACTCAAGTAGGTCCAGAAAGGCACTGCATGGTTTTCATGGTTCATGTTGGTGGACTTCTAGCTAACAATGACTTGGAAGGGGGGGGATCTTTCCTACAATTAGTTGGACTTGGAGTAACTCTAGGGAGTCATACTGCTTAACCAATCTTTAGGTGTATTTGTCTTTCATGAAGACGGATACACCTCCTGCTTTGTTTAACATTCATTTTGCGGCCTGAATGTGTGTAAAGCATTATAGCCTTTCATGGCCAAAGTGCTCTCTGCAGCCCTAAACCATGTCACTGTGACTGCACAAACATTAACATCTTCCCAAATAAGTAATGCCTCCATTCAGTGTAGTTTCTGATTTACAATCCTAGCATTAAGCAGCATAACCTTGAGTTTGTCTTTTGTGGCTAGTTTTACGTCATGAATTTGTTATGACACTGTCTAAAAAAGCCACTATGGGGAAGGCAAGTACCTTGGCCAGTAACCGAAAGGCAAGAGGTGACAGATGAAGACCATCCCTGGTAAAGCAGCATGGTCTGTCGACCATCTAATCCCAGGCAGACAAATATTGGATCCCCTGGACTGATACCAGTAGCTAAGCCAATTGCTGAAGTCGATAATTATTTTGTTTGTACTGAGGCTTCATCCTGGGTGAAGGTAAAATGCTGCTTAGGGCAACAGACATACCTGTCTGGGACAGAATCTGAAAGCTCAGTCATACCTCTCTTAATATAATCCAATGAGGTACATTTCAAGTAATTATCTTTAACATGGAGTACGACAGAGGTGTAACTGTGCTTGTTGTTGAGAGACTTGAGTGCGTGCATTTCTTTGCAGATCCTGGCACCTAACAGGCAGCTCACCGTTACTTTTTCTTTATACAGCCTGGTGAGAGGAACATCTGTCTCTCTCACCATGGGTTCATCTATGACCAAATTTACATGTGTTTTGCCTTAAGGGCTTAATGGCTGACACACTGATGCATTTGTTTTTATGTGTTGTAGGTTCCGCTGGGACTGTAATATGTGCAAAAGGTTTGCATTTGTGAGGTCTCTGCTCTTTTGTTAAGCTTCTAATGACTACCTCTGCTTATGAGGGGTTATGTGTTATGCACTACTTAGTCTATTGAGGAAGTGATGTATGTGTGGGCAACCTGTCTGATATCTGGTTTGCTGTTAAGAGAGAGAGAGAGCATTTATTCTAGATTCATCTCACATACTGTACTTGTAATTTTTATATGAGTACACAGTTGTCAGCATACATGAGGTACTAGAAGCCCAGCTTTCTAAAAACACAAGAACCCTTTATTAAGAATATTTAAAAGTCATTGTTAACAGAGCAATTTTGTGAGCAGGAACAACTGGGCCTGTCTCTGAGGGACATAGGTGCCAGCCCAGAGGTGACTTTACAATCACCCAATCAGTAGTGAAGGTTGTACTTGAACAGGGTCATCGAGGAGCACTGCTTCACATACAGTGGGAGCCTATAACAGAGGAGTGTGAGTCGCTGGTGAATATATCTGTTTCCCCTGCATGTTCTTTTTATATCACAAATTCGGTCAAGAACTCTGGTCCAAGTTATTCCTATCCCATTTGATTTGCAGATGTCCAGCATTTCCAGTAGGGCAGGGTCTGAGACTTCTCTGTAGGTCAGGCATAGGTCACCTCTCAGCAGCTTGCATGAAACCTGAATACAGTGACAGGTTTTGTAGTCTTCTCGTGTATGTGACGTCTGGAGGACCTGCATTCTCCCAGTCACAAACCTCTACTTTTTCTCCAATTGTTTCCATTGTCTGGTGAGGTACAGACAGAAGGGAGCCTTGTACTCAATTACTTGTCTGAAAAGGGTGAAGTACAGCAGAGCTATGACCTCCCTGGTCTTGGATGTGACGTCAGTATGCATGATGTGCTCAATGCAGAATGTGGGTCTCACCACTATTGACAAATCGTGATGAAAGTAAAGTGCAATGAACTTGTGCTCACAAGTCTCACAACACTGTTTGAGTTGAGAGGGGTGCTATGTACATCATAATTAGCAGGGAGTACTTCATTGCCAAAGGGGTTAATGATGCATTGTTTACTGCAAGGTTCAGTCTGTGAGTTTGGCATCAATTATTTGTCTCTGTCAGACCCTTCTGTAATATGTTACCATCACTGAGAGAATCTATACGAGTGTCTCCAATTAACAGTAGTCTGCAAACGTGGTAAACCACAGGCCACCTACCGCTGGTTGCATTTCAGAGAAGTCGTTTCCACACAGTTGAGGGCCCAACACAGATCTTTGTTGTATTCCACTGGTGATTGGGCTAGTGGTGGAGGTGCAGTCCCAACTTTGAGTGTGTATGTTCTGTTGGCGACCCAGCTGCCTATCCACCTAGTACTGTATGGCTTAAATCTCAGATGAGACATTTTCAGGCAGTATGTCTTGTTATCTGTCATCCAGGTTTTTGGGGTCAGTATCAAAGAAGTCCACGATAGGCAAGATCTATCCTTGACAAACACAACTTGGTCGACTCAAGTGTGCTGAAGGTCAACTATGTCCCAGTGGATAAGGTCCATGCTGATACCTTCCCTAGCCTTGCAGATGAGGCTTAGGTTTATGGGTCAATAGTTGTAGTTCTGCATGTTACCAGATGCATTGCATATGACACAACATTTGATATTACTTTCTGTAGTGTAAGCGAGATATGTGTGGAAAAAGTACTGAGATACCAGGGTTGCAGTGCTTGGGGGGGGGCAACACATGGCTGTATTGCAAGTATGTGACATACTGTGAGATAGGGCCTTCATTTTTTAATTTTTCTGCATGTAATATTATACACAAGAAATGGACAATAAGCAGCAGTAACACTTAATAATGCACTCCACTCCACAATGATTACCAAAGTACATACACATGAGAGATGCACTTTATCTAGCCATGGTGGAAGTAAAGCTCTCTCCATCCAAGACTGAACTTGACAGTCAAGAGCAGAAGGTAAAAACTTGCACCACACCACACTCATCACATAGTCCCACTAAACCTACACCCACCAAAATCCACACAAACACAAAAACATTCGCAGAGCCTCTCAATAATAATCTGCTCATGCAACAGAGACCTCCAAATCAGAAAAGCAATCAACCTCCACCCCCAAACACAACTCAAATGACACACAGCCCACAGACTCAAATGTGCCACTCAACCACAGCCCATAAGGCAAAACAACGTACCCAACACACTAGTCATAGGTGACTCCATAGTCAGGCACACTGATGTCTCACTCACCAGGCTAAACAAGGAGAAGGTTGCTGTCAGCTGCCTGTTAGGTGCTAGGATCTGCCACATAACCCATGCACTCAGGTCACTCCACAAGTACAAATATGACTCTGTCATTGTCCATTTTGGTGTGAACGACCTGAGACGTACCTCCATGGACTACATGAAGAGAGACATGGAAGAGCTCTCCGATCTTGTATTCCTGGCATATATGACCCTAGCCCTGAGTAGCATTCTGCCATCGCCCAGAATGACACCGCACAATACAAGGACAAAATGATTGACTTCAACAATTGGCTAAGCTTCTGGTGTCATTCTAAGGGGGTCCAGTATTTGTCTGCCTGGGACAACATGGTCGACAGAACATGATGCTTTGCAGAGATAGCCTACACCTGTCACCCCTGGGATTTCGGATACTGGCTAAGGCTCTTGCCACCCCTATAGTGCCTTTTTTAGGCAAGGTTCAAATAACAAATTCACCAAAGTAACAGGAACAGGCAAGCAAAAACAGAGGGTAATGTTACTCAATGCTAGAAGCCTAAAATCTCAAAATGTACTCCCTCGAGGCACTCCTTAAAATGGAGAACATCGATATCTGTGCAGTGACTGAGACCTGGTTCAAGGCTCCAGAGTGTACCCCTGCATTACCAGGCTACAACTCATACCATACTTTTCGGCCATCTAACCTGGACCTGAACACCAAAGGCAGAGGTGTGTCCATATTCATTGTGGATATCCACATCTCCATGCTAGTTACTCAGCATAATGCATCTGAGGTTATCCAAGTGCAACTAACTCTGGGAAAAACTGCAATCCAAATTGTAGCATGCTACAGATGTCCCACCATGCCCCAGGATTTCCACTCCTCTTTTCTTGATATACTGGAAAATATTAGGGTTTAACCAAACACCCTAATAATGTGCAATTTCAAATACCCCACCATTAACAGGAAAAACTACTCATGTAAGAATTCCTTTGCTCAACACTTTCTGGAATTCATAAATTCCGATGCCATGGATCGACTTATCCACACCCCTACTAGGGGCAACAATATTCTAGACCTAGTCATTACCATCATGAGTGACCAGTGTTCCACACCTGAAGTCAGCTCCTCATTGGTCAGATCCGACCATAAGCTAATCACCCTAGATATTCACATCCCGCCCCCAACTCCCCATTAAGGAAACCATGGTAAAAAATTTCTCCAAAGCCAACTTCATGCTTCTTAAGACAGAAGTGGCGAACTTCATGACACCCATGCAGATGGATAATACAGTTACGACTGCTGAATCCTACACAAATGCACTCTATAAGTACTTACACGGGTGCATGGATTGTGCCATCCTGAACAGAAGCAAAATGCTATCTTCCAAAAAAAGGAAACCAATCTGGTGGTCCTCTGCCATAAACAAACTCTACAACAGAAGGAAGAAACTGTTGCAAAAGAGAGTAAAATCCCATGAGCGGAGGAGCTCCCTGGTCAGCCTCAGTAAGAAGCTAAGATCCCTTATAAGATCCTCCAAAGCTAGCTACGAAAACAAAATCGCCACTGATTCTAAGGACAGCCACAAAGCATTCTATAGCTATATCAGGAATCTCAATGGCAACACCCAGATCTGCTCTGAGTGACAGCACAACGGCACAAAAATTACAGAACCAACTGATATTGCCAACATCCTGGCAGATAGGTTCAGTGCTAACTTTACCCCCCTCTCACCCCCTAAAGGGCCCATATCTATACAGGATGAATGCAGAGTACCTGTAATCACAACTACGCAGGTAAAAGCTGCACTCTCTAAAGCCAAAAATACAGTATCCATGGGACCAGACAACATCCCAGGCTGCGTTTTACACGAACTTCAGAACGAACTGGCTCCCCACCTAAGCACCATATTCAATCATAGCCTCACATCAGGCTTTGTGCCCACTGAATGGCGCACAGCAACAGTTATCCCACTCCACAAAGGTAGAGCTGCCACCACTGATCCCAGGAACTATAGCCCTATTAGCCTGACAAGCCTGGTGTGTAAGGCCATGGAATGTATCATCATGGAACTCAAACAAGGACACTGATAACCTCCAAACTCTGGACCCCACCCAGTTTGGGTTTGTGAAAAGCAGCTCATGCCTCCTGAACCTGATCGACTTCTTTGAGGCAGTCACCAAAGCTGTAGATGAGGGTAAGGTGGTTAACACAGCCTATCTAGACCTCGCCAAGGCTTTCGACACCATCCGCCATTCTGGAATTATAAACTCACTAAACTAGGTATAAATCCTTACATCACAAGATGGGTTGCCAACTGGCTCAATGACAGAACTCGCACTGTAAAAGGTGCAGACTCCAAATATGACTTCAAACCAGTGACAAGTCGAGTACCACAGGGTTCAGTACTGGGACCTCTGCTGTTTGGTATCTACTTCTCTGAAGTACAGGCTTACAAAGAAGGCCTTTGGCTAATGAAGTTTGCAGATGGCTGCAAACTAGGAATCATAGTCAAGTCCTCAAATGATGTGGACATCCTAAAGAAGGACCGCACTGAGAAAGATGCCTGGTGTCAGAGCCATGGCCTCAAGCTCAATGCCAAAAAATGCAATCATCCCCTTTGGTAAAAACTCTGTACCCATGAACTACCACATACTTAATGCCGAATGTGTGAGGAGACTTTAGGACCTAGGTGGACAGTAGTCTCTCCTTTGATAATCACATCGCCACAGTAGTCAGGAAATCCTTCAACATGACACACCATCACAAAAGGGTTCTCATCCAGGAAAAAAGAGGTCATTGTTCCCCTCTACTCGACACTCATTAGACCCATTATAGAGTACAATGCCCCTTTTGGAATGTACCTTACAAGACATCTGCAGCAGCTGGAAAGGCCACAGAAGTACCTCACGAAGAGGATTACAGGCCTCAAACAGATGCCCTACACTGACCATCTTATAGGTTCGTACTAGGCTATCGGCCCTAGGGTCTATACAAGTCTAGCCATAACAATTCCCTGGATATTTCTTCCCACAATATTTACTTCTCTGGATCCCTGTCTAGCAGGGCGACTGACATGATCCCCAGGGTGAATTTCCTATCTCCCAACCAATCATAAAGGTTCCTTTTGAAGAGGGTCAATGAGGCGCTCTGCTTGACATGTATGGGCAGTCTCTGGGTCAGGAACCGATCCCTCCAGCATGCTGTGTTCATTATGATGACAAGGTTTAGATCTCTGGAGCGTGTGGCTCTGAGGGACTGGGATTTCTTTAAGTGGAGCATGTCCAACAGCTTAGGGTTTGACATGGCCTTGTATGTTAAGCAGAGATCGCCTCAGAGTAGACAATATGCTACAGAGTATAGCTGGAGTTTTTTTTTTTAGACTGTCAGCATATGGCATCTGCTTTAGGCCTGTGATTCTTTTAGTGAGGTATTTCTGTGGCCTTTCCAGCTGTTGCAGATGTCTTGTGAGGTACATACCAAATGGGGCATTATACTCTATAATGGGTCTAAAGAGGGATGAGTACAGTGGGACAATGACCTCCTTTTTTCTGGATGAAAAGCCCTTCGTGATGAGGTGTACCACATAGAAGGATTTCTTGACTGTTGTGGCGATGTGGTTATTGAAAGTGAGACCACTGTCCACCTGTGTCCCTAAGTCTTTCATCACAGTTTTGATGTTTAGTGTCCTGCCACCTAGCCCATTGCTCTGGCACAAGGCATCTGTTTCTGTAAGGCCCTTTTGTAGAATATCCACATCATTTGGGGATTCAATAATGGCTCCCAGTTTGCAGTCATCTGCGAACTTTGTTAGCCAGAGTCCCTTAGTGCTGGCCTGTACTTCAGAGAAGTAGATGCCAAACAAGAGTGGTCCCAGGACTGAACCCTGAGGTACTCCACTTGTCACTTGTCTGGGGCTGGATTTGGAGTCGGCTACTTTTACAGTCTGGGTTCTGTCAGTAAGCCAGTTGGCAACCCATCGAGTGACAGAGAGAGTTATGCCCAGCTTAGTAAGTTTATCTATGATTCCAGAGTGGGGGATGGTGTCGAAGGCCTTGGCAAGGTCCAGATAAGCTGTGTGGACCACCTTACCCTCGTCCACAGCTCTGGAGACTGATTTGAAGAAGTCAATCAGATTCAGGAGACAAGATCCGCCCTTCACAAACCCAAACTGGGTGGGGTCCAGTGTTTGAAGGTTGCCAATGTCTTTGTTTATGTTCCATGATAATGCGTTCCATGCCCTTGCAGATCAGGCTCGTCAGACTGATGGAACGGTAGTTCCCAGGATCCAAGGCGGATCCCTCCTTGTGGAGTGGGATAACTGTAGCTGTGCGCCACTCAGTGGGCATGAAGCCTGAGGTGAGGCTATGATTAAACATGACACTTAGGTGAGGTGCCAGTTCATTTGTAGTTCATGTAGTACACAGCCTGGGATGTCATCTGGTCCCATGGATGCTGTATTTTTAACTTTGGAGAGTGCGGTTTCTACCTGTGTGGCTGTGATTACCGGAATTTGGCAATCTTTTGGTATTAAGATGGGCCCTTTAGGGGGTGAAGTTGGCACAAAATCTATCTGCCAGGATATTGGCAATATCCTTGGAATCAGTATATTTAATGTCATTCTGTTGTAGCTCAGAGCAGATCTGAGCATTGCCATTTAGATTCTTGCCATAACTATGGAATGCCTTGTGATTGTCTTTGGAATTTTTGGCAATTTTATTTTCGTAACTAGCTTTTGAGGATTTTATGAGGGATCTCAGCTTCTTATTGAGGCTGGTGAGGGAGTTTTTTGCATCCTAGGATTTTCCTCTTTTCTGCAACAGTTTCTTCCTTCTGTTGTATAGTTTGTTTATAGCAGGGGACTACCAGATTGGCTTCCTTTTTTTGGAGAAGACCATCTTGGTTCTGTTTGGGATGGCACGATTCATGTACGAGTGGATGTGCTCGTACAGTGCCTTAGTGTAGGATTCTGCAGCCGAACTTTAAGATCCCGTCTGCATGGGTGTCGTGAAGTTTGTCACTTCTGACTTCAGTAGCATGAAGTTGGCTTTGGAGATGTTTTTTAAGGAGGTTTCCTTACTGGGGGGGTGGGGGTGGGATGTGGATATCAAGGGTGATTTGCTTACAGTCAGACCTGACCAATGAGGGGGTGACCACTGGTGTGGAGCATCTATCTCCCATGTTGGTAATGACTAGGTCTAGTATATTGGAGTCCCTGGTGGGAAAATGGATTAGTTGATCCAGGACATTGGAATTTATGAATTCCAAGAACCGTTGGTTAAAGGAGTTGGTTCCCAAGTAGTTTTCCCAGTTAATGGCAGGGT
Source organism: Protopterus annectens (assembly GCF_019279795.1). Classification (NCBI taxonomy): domain Eukaryota; kingdom Metazoa; phylum Chordata; order Ceratodontiformes; family Protopteridae; genus Protopterus; species Protopterus annectens. The sequence goes on from NC_056746.1 coordinate 569,122,958, forward strand.
AGTTGAAATCAACCAGTAATAGGGTGTTTGGTTGTATCTTAATATTTTCCAGTATGTTTAGAAAGGTGTAGTGAGAATCTTGGGGCATGGTGGGGGATCTGTAGCAAGCTACAACTTGGATTGCAGTCTTACCTAGTGTTAGTTGCACCTGGAGAATTTCAGATGCATTGTGTTGGGCAACTAGCCTGGAGGTGTGAATATCCTTGGTGAATATGGACACTCCTCCACCTTTAGTGTTTCGGTCTTGGTTTTGTGGCCGAAAAGTGTGGTAATAGTTGTAGCCTGGTATTGCAGGGGTGCTCTCTGGAGTCTTGAACCAGGTCTCAGTTACTGCACAGATATCAATGTTCTCCATTTTTAGGAGTGCCTCAAGAGAGTGCATTTTGAGGTTTGAACTTCTAGCATTGTGTAGCACTGCCTTCAGATTTTGCATGCTTGTATCTGTTACGGTGGTGGTTTTATCCTTTGAACCTTGCCTAAAAAAGGAACTATAGGGGTGGCAAGAGCTTTAGCCAGTAAACTGAATCCCAGGGGTGACAGGTGCAGACCATCTCTGGCAAAGCATTGTGGTTCGTCGATCATGTCTTCCCAGGCAGACAGATACTGGATCCCCTTTGAATGACACCAGAAGCTTATCCAGTTGTTGAAGTCAATCATTTTGTCCTTATACTGCGGTATCATTCTGGGCGAAGGCAGGATGCTACTCAAGGCTAGGGGCATACCTGCCTGGACCACATGATCCAAAAGCTCTTCCATGTCTCTTTTCATGTAGTCCAGGGAAGTACGTCTCAAGTCATTCACTCCAGCATGAATAATGACTCAAAAAACTCCAGCTTTACTCCACAGCATATCGCCTACTCTGAGGTGATCTTGCTAGAGGAACTATAGTAATCGATGCAGCCAGTGATCTTAGTAGTTGAAGCTGAAACATTGTCCTGAGAGAGTATCACCCAGAGTTGAGACCTTAGTCTTTGTAGCCTGTGAAGTGGAAGGATGACTGGGCAAGACTGAGTGTTGAAAGTTGCTCCTATGAATTCTAGTTTTTCAGTAGGAGTCTATTTGGACTTGTCTTCATTTACTGAGATCCCTAAGGAACTTACTAGCTTTAGGGTGCAATGTAAGGCTATAAGCAGCAGACGCTTGGGTAAGGGTGGTAAGGAGCCAATTGTCTAAATACGGAAACAACCAGAATCCTTGCAGTCTCAACTGAGCTGTTACCACTGCCATGCATTTGGTGAGCACTCTGGGGGCTGTAGAGAGACCAAAGGCCGCTCAGAATTGGTAGTGTTTGGCTCCCAGCCAGAAGCGGAGGAATCTCCTGGAGTTTGTGTCCATTTTCATGTGATAATATGCATCCTGGAGATCTATCGAGCATATCCAATCGTCCTTCTCCAGGAATGGAAGGACAGACTGAACCGTGACCATCTGGAAGTTTGCCTGTATGACAAACTTATTTAGGATACGGAGGTCCACAACTGGCCTCCAGTCCCCTGTCTTTTTTGGCATTAAAAAAACCTTGAGTAAATTCCGGATTCTATCTGGTCTGGTGGGACTGTTTGGATGACTTTTTTTGAAGCAGCTTTTGTATTTCTTGAACTGCTGCATTCCGTTGACTGGGTGGGACGTCAGGAATTTGGCTTTGGGGAAGAATCGAAAGGGATGTGATAACCTCTGGTAATCATCATCTGGACCCAAGAATCTGTCGTTATGGACTGCCAGTCAAGGTGGTGCAGAGAAAATCGTCCCTTGACTGCTTCTAGAGGTAAGCAATCGGTCCGCTCTTCAGGAGCGCTGATAGGGCTGTCCAGAGAAAGAGTCTCTAGAACTCTGATTATGCAGAAACCCCCCTGCCTCTGGAGGGGCATCTTCCTGATGAGTTTCCCCCACTACCCCTGGGGGAAAACTCACCACGTGTGTCACGGAAAGGACCCTGGGATTTCCTGTATCACATTTTTCCACTCCTCTGCTTCCCAGAGTAGGATCGCTGAGGAGTGGAAAAACGCATGCCCACGGCAGACAGGGTCTTGCTATCCTTTTCACACTTGGCTAATGCGTCTTTTACCTTTGGGCCAAAAACAGAGGAAGCGTCAACAGGAGCGTTTACAAAGGAAGACTTAAAATGGTCCGCAAAAATCACATAAGCGCATCCAGGCATAAATTCTCATGACAATACCTGCACCCGCTACTCTAGCCACTCCTTCGGTAGTATGAGAAATAAACCACATGGACAAATTAGATACAGAGGCAACTGTCACGTACCTCATCAAATACTGCTCCTGCTAGGGTTCCAGAGAGTTCCATGATCAGGTCTCTCTGGAGACGGGTAAAATGTGCCAAGTAATTTAAGGACTGAATGGCAAAGGTAGATGACGCATACCTAATCTGTTCATCATCTGAGACTCCCTGTTTGGAAGATGGACAGTACACTGCCACCACCATAGCGTCTACTGCTAAGCCTTTGGACCAATGGAGGTGATCCTCTGGAGGGGAGAGAATTTTGTCTGGTCTCCAGGGGATAGGCTCAATGGTGTCAGGATTCTTCTAGATATGCTGCATGATGAGCTGAACTAGATCACCTGCAGGCAGGGTGACCCATGAAGGAGACGGTCAAGCACAAAAAGCCTGTAAGAATACAGATTTCTCAGAGGAAGGGTTGGAGGTCTTCCAGTCTCCCCGCTGGTTTAAGAATTCTAGCACGTCTCCAAAGGAGACATCCTCAGGGGGTGACCATGGTGACCCTTCCCCCTCATCATAGTATGTACCTTCAGTAAGGGATTCTTCAGTGGAATCCACGTGCTTCCTCTTGCACAATCTCTTATGGGGTGCTTCCTCAGTGGGGACATCTGAAGAGGACTCTGAATAGAGGGTGCCCTGTGGTAGGGTATCTTAAGATTCCCATGCTCGATGTCTCAGAGTAGTGGACTGTGTCAGCTGCAGTTCAGAGGACATGTATATGTGGCATTCTGGCGCTAAAGGAACCAGCTGCAAGCCTGCTGAGGCAAGTGCCCTCTCCATCACCTGGAAAGCAGGCCCACCCAAAGAGAAAGACAAAACAGGTGCCATACTAGGGGTCACAATGCCAAAAGACCAGTCAGGATCCTGATGATGGGTCAGCTCAGACTGAGTCGTGGACCATAGGGTAGGCTCCGGAGCCATGGTAAGACCTATCAATGGAACCAAAGAAGCTGGAACCGGGATAGGCGTCGGCGTTCAGGGCTCCAATACCTACAAGGAGGTGGAAGGAGGAATACATGTCAGAGTCTATGGAGAAAATTCCTCAGCTCCGGGTGGGAGGGAGGAGTTAGGAGTTGGAATTCTTCTAGCCCCCAAGAGCTGATCCCAGAGTCTCACTATGTCAAGTTCCAAAAAAAGTCTCCTGCAGGAGTGGGTTGACATCCCCAACAAAGAATCAGGGTGCTCAAGAAAAGGACTCAATCGGTGTCCAAAAAAAGGGATCTACTGACGGTGACGGGGAATATCGGGTCCAATGTAAGATTTCGCCCTTCAGCATCATGGTCAAAGGACCAGTAGGCTGCATAGGAGGGGGGTAGTGATCTGAAATGGGGAGACTATATTTATTTGGTAATGTGGCCATGGTTGGTACTGTAGGTGTTGAGGTCTTTGTCGGTTCCGTAATAGAGGTCAAAACCATATAAGGAGTTTGAGATTCCGGTGCTGAGATTGCTGAAGTCAATTTTGGAAGTTTTGCTTTTGGTTCAGTGGGGGACTTAACAGATTTAGGCTCACTGGTATAAGGAGTGGAAGGTATAGACTGACTCCTCTTCTTATGGTCCTTTTTAGGAGGGATTGAGCCCTCTGCCTCAGATAAATCCTCCAAGAAAGGAGTTTTCAAGAGACTTTTCAGTATCAATTTATTCTTTCTCTCAGTCAAAGTGTGGGCACTAGAGCCCTTAAATAGACTGCATGGGAGATGAATTTTCAAATGCCATACCCCAAGACAATAAACACAGGACAAATGTCTGTTGGAATTTGGCATTTTCCTGCCACACGTATCGCATCGTTTAAAGCCTGCTGTCCCCTTATCAGCCATTACCACATGAATCAACAATTCACGTAGCAAATCACAACAGTAGTGAGGGGAAGACCCTGTCAGAACAACAGAAGACAAGTGAGGCACACACACACACACACACACAATCAAGAAAAGGAAAGACTGATTTGTTTTTTTTTTTTGGTTACCAACAATAGTAATAAAGAATACCCAATGGGTAAAGGGGGAGGGGCTAATAACAGCAATGGTATTAGAGATTACCACAGAGGTTAAGGGAGGCCTGTACCACCAATGGTACGAAGAAATACCAAAATTTTGGTAAGGAAGCAGGAAAGAATCACTCAGATGGAAAGGGTAAGCAAACTATCAACGACTACTATTAAGGAGGGAAATCTCGAAGGTAAAGAAAAAATTATTAAAGTTGAAATATAAAATTGAAACCAATTAGCTTGACAGCTGGCCTGATGCATCCTAATACTCTACATGGCAAACAAGATATGAGGTGATAGAGAGAGGGGCACTATGGGTAAGCTTAGCTCGAGAGGTTTTTTATGGCTGTCGCGAGCTTGTTATAACGGCCGACTCGATTCCAAGGATGGAACTGATACCCATCAGTCATGAATGAATGAAGATTAACAACATGTTCCATGCTATCTAGATGGCATCCTAGGATATAGTCTGGGCCCAACTGATGCAGTGTTCTTGGCCTTAGAGAGTTGTTACACCAGATGCATGTGTGCTACCTGTTCAGCTTATGCACACAGTGTATACATAGGTGTCTGACAACATTAATGACATGTATACCATTCATGTCAGTGTGGATTGTGCAATAGATATAGGCCATGCACATAAGACAAATAGCCTGTATTGACCGCACTGTCACATACATGTATAGCAATGTCCCTCCTAACACCTCCTGCAGACATTACAGTACCAGGATAGTGTACATCATTATCCTTACAGAGTGTTGATATACAATAATGGTTGTCAGAGGTGTGTGTGTGTGTGTGTGTGTGTGTGTGTGTGTGTGTGTGTGTGTGTGTGTGTGTGTGTGTGTGTAGGCTCATCTGTTATCACTCCATAGATTCATATGTTGGTACTAGGCTATCAGCCCTAGGGCCTATACAAGCCTAGCCATAACAAATCCCATTTCTTCCCAAAGTATTTACTTTCCTGGACCCCTGTCTAGCAGGGAGAATGACGTGACTCCACATTCCATATGTTACATCAGAGGCATGGGATTAGTGGTGGTATCATTCTAACATTTTCCATGATTGTGGTTGGTTCTTGTAATATTTGCCATAATCCTTTACCTGTAGCCACCTTGCTGGAGACTTCTGCTGACAATACACTCATATTCAGGTATATCATTTTGCACATCTTCCCAATATGCACCCTATCCCAAATGTATGTCAGACCCCGGACAGATGCTCTCAGCATTTTTCATGTAAGGATACTTATCTCACACAGGCATCCTGCCCATTGTTATGTCACCTTGTGTGACAGTCAGACAACACATTTTCACTGTACAGTCTGTACTGTACCATATAGATATGTGCTTGGTGTTGCTGCTACAACCATCTTCCATTGACACACCCTCCTCTGCTGTACATGTGGGAGTTTCACCTGCATTCTTTGTGTTCATTCCTACAATTCATCTGTGTCCCTATTCAATACATGCAGTTCAGAAGGCCTTGAAGAACCACACTCCAAAGACGCCCGAAAAGATATAAATACAACTTTTATTTTCACATGTTGTATTTATATATTTTCGTGCATCTTTGGAGTGTGGTTCTTCAAGGCTTTCTGAACTGCCTAGATTTTGTTCTGGTTTAAGTGTTGAAGGCTGCTTCCCTATTTTCTTTTTGGTTTTTGGTCCCTATTTAATACACATACTTCCTCTGAGTGATCATTTTAAATGGCAGTCCCAAGTCCTGTTGCAGATCATTAACACAGCTTCAGTATGAATGCCAGGAATGGGATATCACAATGCTCTGCACTGTAGATACACTGTCCTGTACTGTGTTTGGACTATATACTTCACATTCATATCTCTCAATTGTCCAGATATTCCCAGGATGTCAGGATGTTTTCCTTAAGGAACTTTGGTTTCCTAAAATATCACTGGGATGATCTCTGGACCGATGTGACTCAGTATTGCATACATTTGACTGCATATCTCTCAAAATGTCCTGATCTGTGTGAATGTCCAGTTTTTGTCTCATATTTGTGATCTTTTCCTTATAACATTTTCTTCCTGACAAATCATTGGCATGTCACTGAAGAGTGCAGTCAGAAATTGAGGACTGACATTTGAGTTTCAAACTTCATGCTCTTCAGAAAGTTCATGTTAATGTACAACCTATACATTCTATCAACTTCCTAAGTTTCAGTGTAATATTAAAAATCTGTCCCTATTTCTGGCCTTTTATCCCCCCATTATTATGGCTTTGTCCACATCTGTCAAGAGGTTGTGAGTATTACATTCGAACACATTTTTATGTAACATCTAGGCAGGGGTCGTCACCCGGCGGTGTAAACCTTGGCTCAAGATGATTGGCACTGTTGAAGTGACACCTCGACCCCATGTGCAAAATGGGAAAAAGGGGTTGAGGATGGATGAATAGATCTATGCCAAATATTTGTCTATTAATGGTTATTTGTCCTCTCATAAACTTGGCCTCTGTGCAGATGTCTTGCACTGACACAATGACAGCTTTTTCTAAAACCCTGGTGATCACTGTGGCATTGCATGCAAATTCACACACAGTAGGTGCTCTACCTTGCACAGAATTGCTATCCGCATTTGCTGACAAGGTTTCACTATATGTACAGCCTTGGAGATCGTGGCATTCTGTGCAAATCTGTGCACCATAGATGCTCTCCTTTATAAGGAATTGCTATCTGTGTTCACTTATGAGGTTTCGAGGCCAGCAACACTATTGCGAGCCACAAAAGTACGTTAGAAGCTTTGGCATCCACATTGCTGTAGATCCTCGATATCCACAGTCCTCCTCAGTCTTTTTGGGTAGTCCCAGTGTCCACGGGTCGACAAACCCTCGTATATGGCAGACGCCACGGACGGCGCACCCGACTGACGCCAGTACGCAAGGGAAACAAATGCGAATGACCGTCGCCAGGTCCTCCATAGTCTGCCAATACCCAAATAGCACGGAAGAAAAAGGAAAGACAAAACCAAAATAAAAACCACCAACATAATCTACATAAAAAATACATGGCCAAATATACAAGACAACCAACATATATAATGTCACCTACACAACCACTGGAGCACACAGAAAACAGGACCTCATTAACATGACCATCATATCCAGATCCAAACAGGCCTACATATGGGGCAAAACACTGCTAGGCAAAGGTAATCACATTGCTGCAGCTACCTAACTGTAAAATGGTGGTCAAGCAGGAGAAAGGAGAGGGGCAACCATAAGAAGGAGCAGTATGCATGCTGGTCAGCCACCCTAGGTAAAACCAGCCCAGAGCCTAAGTATAGAGAGTGAGGTGCAAATGCTTGAAGCCTGCCACTAACCTTTGCAGTGAGCCCAGTGGCTCCTCCTTTTAGAAAAATTTTAAAAAACTCCAAGTAGGCCTGCAAAATAGCCAAAATGATACCCCATGAATGCTGGCGAATCCCCTAGGAAACAACTGTAACAAACAATCCCAATCCCACCCAATTTGCCAAGAAAGGAATTGTTAGCTGGCTGACATTCAAGCAAGTGTACTCAAAGCAAAAACAAAGGCTGGACCTGTGAGACCGCCATCTGAAATTGTAAGTTTCAAATGAATTGCCACTAGAAATCACTCTAAGGCAAAAATCTTTCTGTTACTTTGGGACATCCCTTTAAAAGCCCCAAAAATCCATGAAAAAGTTTAAAGCCACACACAAGCCATTAGACTAGGAAAAAGAAAAATTCAACGCACGAAGCCAACAAAAATAAATGTAAAAAAAAAAGACCCTATCAAGGAGGTGTAAGCCAAGAACTCCAAAACAAAATTTGTAAGTTTAATCAAGAAGAAATTGAAGACAAGTATTACAAGTACAGTAGTCAAGAAGCTAAAAAGTTTGTCAAAAGATTGTAGAAGCAAGATTGACAAACAAAAAGAAGGACAAGGGAGTCTACATAAAGTAAAATAAATGGAAAGAGCCATCAAAAAATTGTTACAACAATCAAAAAGATTGTGAGGTAACACAATCATATGAATGATCTTGCTGAGCAGAAAAAATAATTCTCAAGAAAACAAATCTTTGTCATCCAATAACATATTCTTTTCTTGAAGAGCACTCTCTTTACTTTCAGGAATTCTCCAAATTTAATTCTTCATCCAATTTAAAAATTGAGGTTCAGCATGACATCCTCTTTCCTTTAACAACAATACTTGGCAGGCTTTCACAGGAAGAGTAGAGCTTGCCAGTGAGGCAAAGACCATCATCCTCTGTACAGGTTAGAAGTGTCCAGATGAAGAAGAGTGAAGTACCAATTGAGCATTCGACTCCTTTCAGAGACAACGATCATGGAGGGAATCAAGGAAGGCAGAGGATTCTACCAGTAGACAGTAAGTGTCCCTTGCTGCAGAAGCCAATGAGTCCTTAAAATCATCCTGGTGATTCTTGTCTGGAAAGAAAAGCCATTGGAAAAGCCAAGGAGTGTGTGGAAAAAAAGCTGTGAAAAAGATTTTTGCAGAAAGCAAAGCTGCAGGGATCTCATCTGTGTGTGGTCAAATTTTCTCAAAAAAACTTTTTTGGCTACAATACATATGTGACCAGTTTTTCAAGATCCATGTCGCAGTTCCCTGATCCACATGATTTTGTTGTTTTCCAGATCCGATCCAGTTGTGTCTGCTTTCCCAAGGTTGCTGCCTGCTACATCTGCTAAGGAGTTCTGTTGCCCGGCAGAAACCTTTTAAGAATGAGTAGTCTTGTGACTGCTTGAGTCTCCCTGTAGCCCGCTGTTCTGCACCGCACAATGGGTTGTGTTGTTTTCCCCTGTAACCAATAAAGCCATTAGTTCTGTGCTGTCTAACAGAATCAACACCTGCCCTCTGAGAAGCTGTCTTGTTTTCCAGGCCAATGATGCTGTATCCTGGTCTATCATGCATTTATGTTGATAATTCCATGCTGTGTTCTGTGGCCCAATCTTGCCCTGTCTGCATTCGATCTCCAGATGCTCCCCCAAAATAGGTGTCTTCACTGGCTGTTATCGTTAGAATTGTGTCCGCCTCTCACTGAATTCAGATGACCATATTGTTTGTCTTGAATCCTGAGCTTCCCACAAGTGAATTTGTCCATAGATTTCCAGAATGTCCATGACAGTGCAGTGTCTATTTGCAGGATTCAGATGATTTTTGATAGCTTCCATGAGATGTTGTCCTTTAAAGGCATTGGGAAGCAATTGTCTGTTGTCCTTAGAAACTGAAGAGACTGATAGATTCTTTTGTTGGATAGAAAGCACAAAGGGCTGCTGGGACTGAAGTATTTCTTAGTTTGTCCTCAGCGTCACTGTATTCAGACTGTACTTTGTATTCAACTTTATTTTGAGAGCTGCAGAGTCTTTGGAGGTACTAGACTTTCCCTGCTTACAGAATAGAATACCCTCTTGTTCTTATCTTTCAGGCAAGCCCAAGTAAAAAGGTCTTCGCCCAAGAGTCAGAGAGCCAGAATCAGTTTAAACCTTTCGAAGCTTTGAATTTGAATAGCAGTTTACTGTGAAAGCAGATCAACTGATCAGAACACTTGTAAATAGTAGCAACAGATAGAACAAAGGGCAAAGCAGAAAAACTAGATGATCTCTGCAACTGACGACTATATAGGCTGCTGCAAACCTAATGGGCTATGCAGAAGTGAACATCCAGAGATCCCAAGTTGACCATTGTTGAAATTTGCCCAATATAGGTTGTATGGTGTCCACCAGAACATTTTTTTTAGTGGAATGTCCAGTCCACTTATAACACTCAAGAATAAACTTTGTTCCTGTTTCCTCTTCTTACTACTAACTTTGGGCAAAGGAACTTGGCAGCTGAAGACAATCCTACCCTCTGATGGTTCCAGGAAGAGAGGAGGAGGTCTTTTTGCTTGTGAGCCTGTGAGGCATTGGAGGAAAAGTCTCTCATACTGTGGTGAATGATGGAAGTAGAACCTGTAAAAAAATAAAAATGGAATCCCATCTTCTTTGGTCTTGAACAGCTCCTTCTCCCACCTCTCTTTGGTAAAGAAAGAGGTGTCAAGGCCCAAGAGAAGGCAGGAGAATGAAAAAGCTTACTTAGGCTGTCATTGGGTCAAGGCTGAAGAAGTCTGCACCTTGTCTCTCCCTGTCAGAGGCCTGCCCCTGCCTTTCCCTGTCCTAGGCCTAAAAGAACCCAGTTTGCCTCACCTACCCCTAGACTCACCCCTAGACTGGGAATCATAAGCAGGATAAGTCCACCCCTTAGAGGGCCAATCCACAATCTAACTAACTAATTGCTAGCTGCACCTGATAAGTCCTTTGCATAGTTGTAGCCTTGTCCTCCATTCCTTTTAAAACTGCTTCAACAGGCTTCAAATCACAATACATAGGACTGTAAAGGAGCATCCAAAACTTTTGTCTTAACATGCTCAGCTGCTCAGAACCAGTCACAGCCTCCGCCAAGGACCCTGCAGGGCACCAGAACCAGCACAACCGCAAAGGGAGGCCACCAGTCAAAAAAACCACAAAACCAGACTACCCTTGCCACCAGCCACATGAACCAAAGACTATCCTGCAACTCTTTACACCTTCTCCTTAGATTTCAGCATCCACCTTAGATTTCAATAACTGAGTATTCAAATTGTGAATGGCTAAAACTGAAGATCTAATGCCCTCATGGCTAAAGTCTAAGAAGTGAACCATCTCTTCTTTCTTTCTCCATCTATCCAAAGCCCTCTATTTCTTTAACAGGAGCCTTTTTAACACAGACACCACCCAACCTTAGGCCCCTGAGAGACAAGCTTTTGAGGTCTGCCCAGGGGACTCCCTTAACTGAGCTTGACTTACCCTTATGTACCCACAGCACCCTCTGGTGATACAGGCCAAAGAGGCAGGAGGGAAATTTCATTCTCAAACGGAGGTATAGCTAAAGGCCTATGCCGGTAGTATAATTCCTCCCCCCAGTTGGGGTAAAACAAGAATTCCCTAAGCCTCCTTCTGGAATCAGAGAAATCTCCTGAATGCAGAGTCTCTGAAAATCAAAGAAATCAGGAGAGTGAAAATGAAGAAAACCAGGAGGAGAAGCTGAAGGAGTAGAATCATCCACATCAGAATCAGAATAAGGAAGATATAGAAGCCTCAGCACAGACCTCAAGTCTCCGAACACAAGTGCCAGTGCTCAAAACCCTCAAACTCTTCCCACCAATAGGGCTTACCCAGAGGGGGCATAGGACCCTAATCCTCAAATAAGGTAAAGCATATGAAGCATAGCATAAAGATAGAAAACTAGAAGAAGACCCCCCAGGAGAAACCCCCCCCTGCCTGCCAGGAGACTGGGCCTCAAGCTCAGGCCTCAGGCAGGAAAGAGGAGAGGGAAGAGAACAGAGGGGAGGAAGGAGAAGCTCCACCTGAGAAGAAGAACAGCCTGAAGCCTACTTCCTGATCAGCCACTGTAAGTAAAAAACAAGTCTCAGAACCTCCTCAAACACACCCACCAAAGAACCGCCCCCCACTGCCTTCTCCTGACCTCGCCACCGCTGCTCTTTCTTCCTGCTAGGCTTGCTTGCCTGCTGCTCATGCTCGCGGCCGTCCGAGCGGGCCCGCAGCATAATACATTTTTTAATTACAACAACCCAAACACCAAACTAACCTTAGCTAGTCTTCTCTCTTCTTAATAGTGCGCTTGTTAAATCTTGCACGCTCCGCATCCAACAACGTCAGCACCCAAACAAGTACACATGGTACACAGGTAATCCATTCTGGTATCAATCTCATTATTCATTACTTTAAATACTTTCTTGACATCCGTTAAATACTGAGGCAAGAAAAAAAAAAAAATATTCCCAACGGGTACTTAGCCAACTTTGATTGACTTCAGAAACAGAACTTTCAGAACGAACTGCTGCACCGAAAACTGCTTCGCTTCGCATCGGACCATAAAAGAAAAAAAGACTGGATATACGCCGGGTCATGCAGATCTTAGTACCTGACGCACGACGCCCAGCACGCGCCGCCGTCGACGCCAGCCATATACTACTATTCATTCCGACTGGACAGCGGACTACCCAATAGTTAGGACTGCAGCAATGTGGAATGAAGAACATTATAGCTTAGGCACGCCATGCCTCATTAATATGCATGGCGCACTGCCGGTGCCATTGGACAAATAAACTCAGTGTAGGCTCTGTGCGAAGCCTACACGGAGTTCACTGAATCCTGGGGGAAATGTATTCATTCCCAACAAGTTCAAGATTTTTAAAGTCTCAGAATCTATAACCTAAGCACTTTAGGTAAAATAACGTTAAAAGAATGGAAATCAAAATCAAGCATACATACAAAAACAACAGACGTTTAAAAAGTAGCACAATGGGTGAGTTCAAAGTGTACAAGGTCTATTTAAATGTTGAAATATTAAAGTTATAATATAGGGCCTCTTATAATGCTCAAGCATTGCAAGGTAGCTCAAAGTTGCATCAAAGTAGTATAATTTGAAGGGTTATTTGAACCCACTCAGCATGGGACACTCGCTGGTCAAGGTAGCAAAGACCTATTCCTTGATAAAAAAAAGTAATGCATCCCACAAGATTCAAGCTGCACCTCTAGAATCATCATCAAACTCCTAGTGGCCAGGCTCAAACAGGGCAGCCAATATCATGCCAACAATTATTGAAGTAAGGAGGATCAAAGTCATGCAAGGCCAAGTACACCACTCCAAGAACTTTAAAGATATGACATCTGACTGATAACCAATGAGATTGCAAAGAAATGTTCTACTATAATACTGCTGATGCTCTCCCACAAGTAGCTACACTGCACAGCTTTGCACTGGCCATAAATAAACCAATGGTGAAATCAGGTAACATCAAGGATGAGGAGTTATAAAAGTCTAGGCATGATGAAACCATGACACACACACACACAACCTTAGGGTGATGTGCATACCATACATGGTGCTTAATAAGGTCAAATTTTAAGTTGAAAAAAAGAAAGTTTGATGATAGATGAAATTTGTTCCTCAACTGTCAGTCTATTATCTCAAAACTAGACACTAAAGTTTGCACCTTCAACACAAATTCCAGTATGGCACCACTGCAGACAAGGCCAAGGAACAAAAATGAATCAAAAGAATCCTGTAATATGGTGCAAACATCCATAGTGACTATCTTGGGGCTGCTGAGCGTCTATAAATCACTAATCCATGAATTAAAGATGCGTTTCAAATGTGCAGCTAACTTGTTTTGGGTCAGATGCAGACTTCTGCAGGAAGGAAAGGTAAAGCTGCATGTCACCAACGTATTAGTGAAACTGTAAACCTTTGCTAAAAGGATGCACACATCAAACAGCAGGGGACCTAGAATGGAACCCTGTGGAATGTTACAAAAGGAGAAAAAGCAGAAGATGAATCAACACCTATTTGTCTGAATAGGTCGTAGGCAAACCAGTCTACAGCTAGTCCTGTAATGTCACAATAATGATGAAGTCAAGACAAGAAGAATCCAGTGGTATACTGTTTAAAATGCTGTCAATAATTTTAACAGGACCAAAACTAAATAGAAGTCCAGATTCCTTGCCATTAGGATTTCACTAGAGCCCATTTTTGGGACTATTTCAGTTCCATTTCTGGACTCAAAAGCAAACTGGACTGCATCACAGATACTGCTGCTCTTAGCAAGGAGATCTAGCTGCACATAAACTACCTTCTCTAAAACCCTACTAACAAATGGAAAGTTAGAGATAAAAATCACAATTATCCAAATCATCAGAATCTAAAACCACCTTCTTAAAGATGGAAGAAACTAGTGCTTTTTTAAAAACTAATGGAAACAGCCATTCCCTATGCAAAGCCAATAAGATCTAGTAGAGTAGTGAATATCCATTCCCTAAGAAAATACAAAATGATCTGGTAGAGTTGTGATTGCAGCACCTCCAAGTAAGACATCGACTGTCTTTTCAGGCCAGGGGAAGAGATACAAGCCACAGTTAGCAAGATCCATTCAAGAAGCAAAAGAAACAAGTAATCACAATTAGTTATGATAAACTCACCCCGGTACCAAGAAGATGGCATATTTGCTCCATAACCATCTGGCATGTCTGTGAGTGTACCATGCATTGCAAAAAAAAAACTGACTGGAGCAAGCTCTGAAGGAGGAGGAGAAAAAAAACAGCATTACATTCCTATCCATCAGCTGACAAAGCACTATGAGCTGCAAGACAGGTCAGGCTGAACAGCCTATCCACCAGTCAGAAAAGAAAAAAAAAGTTATGCACTCACCATAACGTTCCATCCGAGTTGATGCTTTTAAATTGTCTTCAACCTGTGGGACATGGATCTTACTCTGTTGTATTTTCCAGCATTGGATCCAAGCTCTTTCCCTACCCATAATACCAGTCTCCCTCCTCCCCTCAGATCGAGTTTGTTGCAGACAGTAGCATCCCAACCTAAAACATATGCCTAAAAACCCTGGCATTACCACCCATTTTCTCAACAACGAAAAGCTCTCCACAGTAGAGCGGCTATGGCCTCTTCCATCCAGTCCACTACACAGCCCACACATGGCAGGGAGTAGGAGGGAGGGATATTAAAGACAAATGAAAATCAGCAACTCGGATGGAATGTTAAGGTGAGTACATACTTTTTTTTATCTGAAGTTGTTGTTTTCATTTTGTCTCCAACCTGTGGGACAGAGTCCCCAGCTACCAAACAGCCCAGAGAGGTCCTTATGGAAGGATGTTCTGCAGCATGGCTGAACCAAAGGATGCCCTGCCCCTGGAAACAAGATCCAATTTATAATGGGAAGTTGCAACAGACCTGGTGGAATGTGCTCAGACATGCCCCTGAGATAAACCTTTGGCTCCGACAGGCAGCAAAAAAAAACTTAGAAATCCATCGAGCAATAGTCACCTTTGAGACAGGCTTTCCCAAAAAAGGGAAATGAAGAGTTGATCAGACTTGCAAAAGTATTTTGTTCTATGCAAACAGAAACATGGTTGCTTGTGAACATCAAGCAAGTGCAATTTATACTCTTCTTCCAAAATTTTCAGAATAAAGGAAACATGAAGATTAATGATCTTGTTAATATTAGACTCTGAAATGAATGAGGGTTTTGTCTGTAGGGAGACCCTATCTTTATGAAACTCCATATAAGGAGGCTTAACAGATGAGGCTTGGATCTCAAACTCTTTTGGCAGAGGTAATGGCAACCAAAAAGGCCATCTTCCAAGACAGAAACTGCAAGTCAGCTGTAGCTGCTGGTTCGGGGGGGGGGGGGGCAAAGCTTGCAGCACAAGGGTGAGAACTCAAGGGGGCTTTGGGTCCTTGACCAGAGGCCTAAGTAAAAAGGTACCCTTCCAAAACACCTAACAAAGCTTGGAGGAAGACAAATTCTTTCCTATGTGAAAATTAGAGATTGCTGCCAATAGTACCTTTACCGTAGAAAAACTAGCACCATGATTAAAAATATCAACCAAAAACTCCAAAGTGTCAGGAAATGGGGCACTAAAGGGATCCAGATCATGCCGAGAAGCCCACATGGAGAAACACTTCCACTTACTGGAGTAAACCTTTCTGGTGGAAGGACTTGTGACCCGCTACCAAAATCTTCTTAATAGGAGAAGACAGCCCAGAAGTCCTAACAATCACTGGAACTGGAGCAGTCAAGCTGTGAGCTTCAGGCTAAGTCTGGGTGCAGGATCCACAAGGGATGCGTGATCAGATCCAGAACAGGATTTAGAGTCCAAGGAGGACACACACTGCATGAGACCACAGAGAGGGGAACCAAACTTGGTGAGGCCAGAAGGGGGCAATGAGGATCACTGAGCTCCCCAGCTATCAAGCTTTCTGAATTAATTTGTGAATTAGAGGGAGTGGAAGACAAGCATACAGTAGACCAGAGGGCCAAGTATGAACTAGAGTGTCTCTGGGGGACTCCCCTGGAGAAGGGTTCAGAATGAAATACTCGTCGCACTTCAGCAGAGAGACTGCAGCAAGGCTGACCCCACTTTAGAAAGATCTGTTCGACTACTGAAGGATTCAGAGGCCACTAGTAAGGCATCAGAATAGACCTGGTCAGCCTGTCAGCTAGTATATGTTGGATCTCCCCAGAACGTGCACTGCCACTAAAAAACGGCCAGAGATCACCCACTCCCACAGTCTCATGGCTTCACAACAAAGAGGGTAAGATCTGGTCCTCCCTGTTTGTTGATATACCAGACTACAGACATAGTCTGTCTGAATGGCAATCATCCCTAGGGGAAGATGGCCATGTAGAGCTTGCAACACCAGCAGCAATGCTCTTATCTCCACGACGCTGATATGCATGGAAGATCACAAGCTTTGGACTGTCCTTCCCATACAATGCCCCCCACCTGAGCAGGGAGGCGTCTGTGATCACAAGGGCGAGAAGGATGAATGGACGACCCAGAAGAAAATATGGGAATTGAAGCCATCAGAGGAGCGAATTCTTGCAAGCTCAAGATAACCAAACCAGATGAGATAAATAAGATAAGGGCAGGTTTAACAATGACCACTGAACCACCAGAGTCCATTGGATGACCCTCATATGAAGGCAAGCCATTGGAGCAAGAGTGATCATGGCCACCCATTGACCCCAATTCCCAAAGAACTGAATCCACAAGGGGACATTGGGCTTGAACAATGTAAAAGACATGATATTGGAGAGAACAGTCTGTCTGGAGGTAGAAACACCTTGCTTTCAATAGTATCTAAATGAGCCCCAATGAAGTCTAGAACTTGCACTGGTTCCAAGTGGGACTTATGGAGATTTATGGTTATGCGGAGATGGTGTGCAGTCTTGAGAAGAAGATCCCTAGCTTGACACAGTAGTTGCCTGGAGGGAGCGGAAAGCAGCCAATCGTCCAAGGCAGGGAAAGACCTGGAACCCCTGCAGCTGCAGGTGAGTTGCCACTACTGCCATCACTTTGGTGAACACCCTGGGAGCAGTGGTGAGCCCTATGATAATCCACAATAAATAATAAACTCTTATGGTGATAGTACGATCATTTTTAATACATTTATCTGAAACACATTTCTGTTTTAAAATCAGCTTTAATGACATTGCTTGATTGTAGCCCAAGAATCCAACTGTACTAACTCTTTAGCAAGGCATATTAACGAAAATGGTCAAAACCATATTTTTTCTTTTAAAATGACAGATAAGGTTTTTAGAAATCTGAGAAGGGGGATGTTAACAGATTAGAAATAAAAGAATATAATTTGATTCTTCAGCTACAAGCAGATGGTCCACCTGGACTTAAACAATATCATTAAAGATGATTTTAAAACAGAAACAAATGTGTTTCAGATGAATGTATTAAAAATGATTGTACTATCACCTTAAGAGTTTATTATCCATCATGGATCATTACGAATGGTGTATTTCTATTGGCTATGTCTTTTTTAATATGTATAAAAGGAAAGATGTTAACTAAGATTAATATACACTGAGAAAGGGTTGTTTTCCTGAAAGCTTTGTTGTTATTAAACGTCATGTCTTATTTTTATGGTGCTGACTTCACTGTTTATATTTTAATTTTATGAACTTTGTCTTTATCCTGGTCTTTGGATTTTGCATTGTTGTCATAAGGAAAAACCCTGAGACTTTCGGAACCATATCTTCTTCACCCTGTGCTGATTCCTGGAAAAGGATCATTGCAGGGTTGAGAACGGAATCCTAATGGCAGACAAGGTCTTCCAGTCTTTTTCGCTCTGGACTAATACGTCTCAAACAGTCTTACCAAAAAGAGTACATCAAACATAGGGGGCCTTTGTAAAAGACACCTGTTCCGGCAGCCTTAGAGGCACCTTCAGTGGCATGTGACAGGAGCCCCATGAAAGTACTGGATATGGAAGTAAGGGTGACCATACGAGAACAGAACTCCTTTTTCTCCTCTGCTGACATGGACCCTGGGGTAGACTTAGTGACCTCTCTGACCAGGTCCTGCTGCAGTGTGACGACGTGTGCCATGTAATTCACAGCATGCAAAGCAAACGTTGCTGAAGTGCAAGTCCACTTCCCAAAATGGTCCATGGACCACGACTCTTGGTCCAGTGGATGGACAGATGCGCTCTCCAGAGCAAGCTCTTTCTTGGTGGCCACCACAATCACCATGGCATCTACCGAGGATTCATTCGACCAATGTTGCCTATCCGAAGGTGAGCTGAGTATTTTGTCTGGGTGCAGGGATAAGGTCAACTGTATCCAGTTCCTTCCATGCCCTGGATGAAATTAAGTCCACAAGGGGATCCATGGGTGGGGATGCCCAGGAGGTAGTGGATCCTGTGTCAAACTCCTCCAAAAACACAGACTCATCCGGATTGTGTTTTTGGTTAGACCACTCCCCCATGCTGGGACAGGATCTCCATAATGTCTCCGAAGGAGACATCATCTGAGTGTGATCAGGGGGAACCCTCCCCTTCCTCCAAGTCAATGTCTTCAGTGAGGGACTCCAGTGGGGTGTCCAAGTGCCTCCTTTTGCACGTGTGTTTCCAAAGGACCTCCTTAGGGGGAGTTTCTGGGGAGGACTCGAAAACCTCAGGAAACTCCCGGGTGGAACCCCCTGGGGTATAGTGGTGACAGGCTGTCCCTTAGGAGGCAGGATGGCATAATCCAGGCCAGAAAGAGAAGGAGCCAGGATGGACTCCACGGAAGACAGCATTAATGGTCTAAACGGGGCTGACAGGACCCTCTCTACCACATCGAAAGCAGAGGGAGAACGAATCCCTGCAGCAGATGTAAGATAAACCAGATCTGCCACTTTCTTGGTCGAAGGGGGAGCCAGATCTGAGTCTCCAGGCACCGGGACTCATGGAGGGACTCCATAAACCTCAAAGCCGATGCCATCCCCTTGGATCTGGTGCAGAGACTACAGCTCCAAGAGTTGGATGGCTCTGAAAGAGTCGGAGTCGAGCCACTCAGGGCAATGGCTGGCTTCGAAGTACCTGGAACCAACAGCACCAACCCCTCGACACCAGCAAACCTTGGACCAGATGTCTCCGAAGCCAGTGGTTGGATCAGAGAAGCAGCAATGGGAAGGAAAGTGGACTGTATGCTCCCAGCCCTGGAGGGAGAGGGAGCAGAAAAGAGTCCCATCTGAATCTGGGTCTGGATAAACCTCCACATCATCCTGTCCAGCTCAGTTTCGGAAAGACTACTAGTGGACTGAATGGAAGAAGCCACCGACCCAGGCCTGGAGTGGTGCCGAGGGGGACAGATGGGGGAACGGCATCGGGAAATCAACAGCTCCGCAGAAAAACACAGACACCTGATTTGAGACAAGCTTCGGGTCAGATCTGGGCGGGACTTGGTCTGGGATTCCTTAACAGATGAGCGGTCAGGGGACTGCTTCTTAGGTCTGTCCCGGTGCTTGAGATGAGACTTTTCTCCATCCCTGGACATCTTAGGGGGAGGCCGAGTCCCAGAAGCTGGGGTGGAAGAAGAGGTAGAGGGAGTAGCAGCCTCTAGGGGAAGCAGGCCTTTAAGAATTAACTTGTTCCTCCTGTTGATCAAAGGGCGGGGATTGAAACCCACAAAGAGAAAACAGGAGGTCTCAAAGTGGCCTTTCCCCAAGCACACAACACACACACACACACACACACACACACACACACACACACACACACACGCTGTTCTGCCATGGCTAAGAAAGGCGGGAAAAGAAGGATAGAGAGGAGATTTTTTTCTAGGAACTGATGCAACCAGCACACAGGGGTAGGCAAGGTAAGACAAAGACAGAGAATTATAAAAGCTAGAAAGGAGAAATACTCACAAAAAAAGATCACCCTTATACTAAGGAAACTTGGAGCTGCAATCCATGCTGCTGTCTCTCATGAGCGGCCAATGAGATCTGAAGGGAGGACGGAGACAGCAGTATTATGGGTAGGGGAGGAGCTTGGATCTGACGCTGGAAATTGCGGCTGAGTCGGATCCCTGACAGATCCATGTCCTAGACCAAATGAAAACAACAACTTCAGATCAGATGTTTTATTTGCTATAGAAAACATGAAGAAGATAGCAGAAGGAAGTAACAACTTTCTTAAAGCATCTGAAACAGTGAAGAAAATAACAGGCACTGTATATTTTATGCTTTGCTGCTTAAAGTTAGGAAGAGGAAAGGCACATATGTGATCACAATGTATGTACTTCTGAAAAACAGTCCCCACCTCTATTACACCACTTTCCATCATGTAATAAAGCCCTGCTACCTTCTACCATTCTCTCACTACTCCAAACAACATCTCATCTACTCAACTACAGAATTATAAAAAGGTCTTGGATAGCCTGTCTACATATTACTATACTCTTCTACTCAGTGGAGGCATTCGCAACCACTCAGGACCCAGTCAAACAGCAGAGATCCCCATTGACAACATACTAAAGACCCCTGCTTTAAAAACACTTCTGTCTCAATATCCATATGCTTTGGACATTTCTGCCTCAATGCCCACAGTATATGCAACAAAATCTCCTCCATGCACTCTTGGATTGAACCACAATCACAAGACATACTAGCAATAACCAAGACATGGCTTAAAGCCACTACAACTTCTGAAAAAATGATACCACCTGGCTACACTATATTAAGCCTTGACTCCTCAAACAAAAAACATACAGGTATAACTCTGCTCTAGTAATTAACCTTGAAGCCTGCAATTTAAAACCTCTCAGGAATATTTCTTGACACTTTCTTAAACATTCTGAACCCCCAGTCCCCATTCAGATACACAGAATCATAAATTCTTATTGATAAAGAATAGTAGGGGGTCTGAGTCTTTTCGATAAAACTCCCTCCACTGGTCTTTTAATAAAATTTAATGCTATCTGCTATGCATTTGGAGAGAGCCTTTTCATAAGTCAACAGCTCAAGGGTGCCCTTAGCAAAGATGACAAATAATTGTTCTGATTTTCAATAAACAAATAACTGATGCAAAAAGTACAATGTTCTCTCTACCTTGTTAGAGTTACAACTCTGACATGCACCTGCCCCTCAGGATCAATGGCGAAGAAGTGGAGAGAGTCCAAACTACAAAGTTTCTGGGGGTACATATATCACAGGATCTTTCTTGGAGTACAAACACAGGCCAGCTAATTAAAAGAGCCCACCAGTGACTACACCTACTAAGTAAGGCTGAGAAAAGCAAAGCTCTCTATGAATGCTCTAAATACCTTCTACAGAGGAGCCATCGAGAGCATTATCACCAGCAATTGCACTGTATGGTTTGGTAACAGCACAATGGCCGAAAGGAAGAAGATGCAAAGAATAACAAGAACAGCAGAAAAGATTGTGGGCAGTAGAGATGTAAAAAGAGGTCCCGCAAAATACTGAGCAACACTTCTCATCCAGCATATGGTTGGTTCACTAAACTTGCATTTAGTAGATGGTTACGGATTATCCGCTGCAGGACCTCCAGATTCATGAACAGTTTTTATCCAACTGCAACAAGACTCATTAATGCAGACGTAAATCTGGATGTATCAAAACTATAATAAATTGTTATGCTCGCATTCTTCCCCCCCCCATACATTAATTTTATTTATTGCATATTAAAACTAATATATTCTCATTCAAGCGCAATTCCAATCACTTCCTTATGTGCAATATCACCCAATCTCACCACTGTGTATAGTGTATTTTTCTTTCATGTGTTAATCATCTAGTAGTCAGTATTGTCCAATGTATATAAATAGTGTACATGTGCATCAGCTATCTAGATATTTACTTTTGTACTATAGTTATTGTTTACTCTTTAATACTTATCACATCTGTCTTTTTGTATTTGTTCTCTCCTATAAAGGAGCTGACACTCATAGGTGTGTACTAGGCTAATGGTCCTGGGGCCTTTACAAGCCTAGCCATAGGATTACCCTGGCATAGTGCCACTCAACCTTAGATCCCAGTGCTTCTGTCAAGTAGAGCCACTGGTGTTATCCCCAGGGTGAATTTTCTGTTTCCCATCAAGATTTCTCTTGAAGACGGTCAGTGAGGTGCTCTGCTTAACATGTATGGGAAGTCTGTTCCATAGCACAGACAGTCTCTGGGTTATGAGCCTGTCCCACCAGCATGTTCTGTTAATTGAGGTAATGAGGTTGAGTTCTCTGGAACGTGTGGTGTGGAGGGATTGGGATTTCTTTAGATGTAGCACTTCTAACAGAGCTGAGTCAGACATGGCTTTGTAAGTCAAGCAGTGATCGCCTCTCTAAGTAGGCAATATGAGACAGAGAATAGTTGGGAGTTTTTTGAGTCTGTCCATATAGGACAAGTGTTTAAGGCCTAGGATTCTTCTCTGTGAGGTACTTTTGAGGCCTCTCCAGTTGTTGCAGGTGTCTAGTGAGGTACATGCCAAATGGGGCATTGTACTCAATGACTGGCCTAATGAGGAAAGAGTAGAGGGAGACAATGACCTCTTTCTTCCTGGATGCAAAACCCTTAGTAATGAGATGTGCTACATAGAAGGACTTTCTGACCACAGTGGCAATGTGGTGGTCGAAACAGAGGCTGCTGTCAACCTGTGTTCCCAGATCTCTTATAACATCTTCTGTGTTCAATGGACTACCATTAATGTCGTAATTCATGGGAACCGAGTTTTTCCCAAAGGGGATGACAACACATTTTTTGACAATGAGCTTAAGGCCATGGTTCTCACACCAGTCATTGGTCACAGTGAGGCCATTCTGTAGGATGTCAATATTACTTGGGCAGTTAATAATAGCTCCCAACTTGCAATCATTTGCAAACTTTGTCAGCCAGAGTCCCTTTGTGTTGGCCTGGACTTCAGAGAAGTAGATACCAAACAGGACAGGACCCAGGACCAAACCCTGTAGGACTCCACTCGTGACTAATCGGCAGTCTGACTTGGAGTCAGTTACTTTCGCACTGTGGGTTCTATCTGTGAGCCAGTTTGCAACCCACCTAGTGATATTGGGGTTGGTGCCAAGTTTAGTGAGGTTTTCTAGGATTCCTGAGTAGGGAATGGTATCAAAAGCCCTGGCCAGATCAAGGTAGGCTGTGTGAATCACCTTGCCTTCATCCACAGCTCTGGTGACTGTATATTGCCTATATTACGGCAAGGACATGGCCCAACTGATAGACCTTTGGAGTACTCCACAGTCCAGGCCAGGTCAAGTGCTGACAAGGAAGTGGATACACCTCCTACTGTACATGAGTTCAAGAGTAGCCCACAGCAGGTTGACTGGGATAGAGAAAGTCCACTGGATTTGAGCTGAAGTAGCTCCTTGTCAAGCAAGGATCTGACTGTGCCGCAGCATGGAATATCTGCGAGTACTCCACACAGAAGTGCATGCAAACCAGTGGGTACTGAAAATGATCACAGCACACCATCTGGCAACCATCTCAGAGTTTCCATTCCAAAGTGTGCAAGGCTAACCAAAAAGATACGGCGAGCATGCCCACCAGGTAACATCTCGTGGGAGAAATACCTAACACCAGATCTCAATGATGACTTTGTGTGTCTGGGGTGCCCAGTAACCAACCTGGACTCAGACAGCACAGACATGGACTTCCTCAATTTGATGTTCCTAGAGGAACTGTACTCACCTTTTGCCGATGAAAGTAACCGCTATGCTGCACACAGGCAGGCTGCAGCAGGCAAGGTTGATAAGTGGTGGAGTCCTGTTTGTCCTGGAGACATACACACATTTCTTGGTGCCAGAATATACATGTCTATTGTACATTCCAAAATACAGGCAGTACTGTTAAGAAACACACCATGTGTATGGTCATTTCCTAATAGCTGACTACATGATCCGAGAGAGGTTTGAAAAAAAATTCATCAGTATTTTCACTGCAATGACAAAAACCTCAGACTGCCACAGGGCTCTGTGGGTCACGACAAGCTACATCATGTATGGCCGATACTGGATGCTGTACTTCATGCATGTAGGACACAGTATAATGTGCATCGTGAGGTTGCAGTAGATGAACCCATGGTTGGCTTCCGTGGACGTTTGACATTCAGACAGACAGTTTATGCCTGGCAAGCCGGAGATATATGGCATTAAGGTATGGATGCTGGCTGACTCACACAATGGGTATGTGCGTGAATTCCAGGTATACACTGGAAAGGCAGAGCAGACCACAGAGGTTGGACTGGCACACCGAGTTGTGGTTGACCTAACATGGGGGCTGATTGGAAAGAAGCATCACATTTACTTTGACAACTTCTTCACCTCTGTCCCACTGGCACAGCAACTGCTGCAAGACTGTCTGTACTGCTGCGGAACCATGCACACCAATAGGTCAGGATGGCCTGCAACATTCAACAGAAAGGCCATTGGTAAAGCACCACGAGGGTTATACAAGCATTTGTAGAGTGGACCACTGCTTGCAAATGAATGGAAGGATAGCGACCCAGTATTTCTGCTGTCAACTAATAGTAACCCAAACTTGACAGTCTCCAGCACACACAGGAGACCGCACGACAGAATAAAAGCTTCAGTGCCATGTCCACCAGTTGTAAACATGTAGAACACATACATGAATGGGGTGGACCGAGCCGATCAGCTCAGGACAAGAAAGGCAAGAAAATGGTGGCTGTACATGTTTTTGTTCTTATGGGATGTGGCCATACTGAATGCTTACATTTTATTCAGTGAGAGTAGCAGCAACCGGCAGCTGTCACGTTCCGGCTTTATTTTGGCAACACAGTTACAGTTTAGAAGAAACCTAGGCATGCACCTCCTGAACACCTACAAGAAAAGGAAAAGATGCATTGAGATTACTGCCCCAGAGACCATGAGCCGATCTAAAGGCTCACACTTCCCAGTTAAATGGCGGAAGTCATGATGCAAACACTGTGCCAGAAAGGGTAAACATGCTGAACCATCCATGGGGATGTCTGACCTGCAAGATTAACCTGTGTGTTGACTGCTTTGGTGAGTAACATGGCCATAAGGGTCTAGCAGAGTGCTGACAGCAGTGAGATGTACAGTACACACTGTACAACATATAGTTGTGCCCAGGCTGCTGGGTGCATCAGTGTGTGTCACAATCAACCACCTTGGATCTTATGATCGACCTGGATGGCAGTTGGGAACTTGGAGACTCTTCAGCTCAGTCCCATAGTGCTGCTTTCCTAGGTAAGCATGGCCTCACGGGTGCCACTTTGATGCAATGTTTCCCTTCGGGAAAAGACGCATGCAAAAAGGCAAAGTCTGGGTCAGTCTTGGTCTTTTCACATGTTGTCTTGGTTTCAGTCTCCACTCAGTCCCCCTCCCTTCTGGTGTAGTAAATGTATGTAGGTCCGGTCAAGAGGCTTTACATTACCTCCCTCCTTTCACTCCTTACAGCCATTGCATAAAGGACACATGTACATGGAAAAGGCAGAGGTAAGGCAGACTGCTAGCATTGCATGCAATTAGGAGCCATTGCTGCTACCAGCAGTCTGAGTGGGCAGCAAGCAGAGGTATGGGACACTTCAGATGCCTGCCAGCTGAAGCCCCATGCCTGTCCTCACCATATTAGTTGAGTAGCGGTCCTTACCCTGCTTTTTCTCTTTACATGTGCCCTTTCTGTAGCCCCTTGTCAGTGTCCACCCGTGCAGAATTTCAGCTAAGGTAAGAATGTATCTTCTGATGGTGTGTGCATCAGTGGGCAGCACACGCAGACATCATGACTGTTAGGATCATCCTGGATGGCAGTGGGGAACTTGGGAGACTCTTCAGCTCAGACCCACTGGGCTGCTTTCCAGGAAATGCATGGTTTCATGGGTGCCACTATGATGCCTTCAGTCCCTCCCCGGAAGGCCACCTGCAAAAAGAAAGAGTCTAGGTACTTTTTCCTTTGCAATGGGATCTTTCACTCTCCTTCCACTCTGGTACATAAATGCATGTATGTCAGGGAAGCAAATAGTAAATTACTTCCGTCCTTGATCCCTTAGGTCCATTGCTGAATGTACACATGTAAAGAGAAAAGGCAGAGGTAAAGAAGACTGCTGACACTGAAGGAGGTTGTGAGACAGTAGTGGTATCAGCAGTCTGAGTGGGCAGCCAGCACAGGTATGGGACACTTCAGACACCCATCAGCTGAAGCTCCATGACTGTCCTCGGCATATTAGTGGAGTGGCAGACCTTAACCTGATTTTTCTCTTTACATGTGCCCTTTCTGTGCCCCCTAGTCAGTCACTGTGCGTAATTTGATGTTTTTGGTACTATGTACCTCTGCATCGTCATCACCGGTTATGTACCTTATCAAAAGAATAATGCCACTGTGGATAGGAGTGAAGATTTGGATCAGTGAACCAGGTAATGCTATTGCTATACATATATGTGTAGTCTTCCAATACATCTCTCAAACATCAGTAGTAACCTGCCTGCATTTCTTTCCTGTGCAGGTATGCCCACCTTGTGTCAGTGACATGGCTTCATGAACAGGAGAACGACAAGTGAGAGTGTGGATGTGTGGCCATTCCTACATTCACTGGGCTGCCAGCCATGCCTCCAAAAGTGAAAACCACTACAACATGTGCTTCCCCCACAGCTAGTGTGAAGGTATACTGGATTGCAAAAAGAGGTATGCATTGGAGCGGCCTCCTGCAGTTGTTGGAAGAGAAGTGTTTAATCTACCTGAGCCTGACATCCTTGTGCAGCACACTGGAGGGAATGATGTCATCACTCACCCACTCAGAAGGCTATGGTTTGAAATCAGAACAATATTTGAATGACTGCAGTCGTGGTGTGCCACACTGTCATTTTGTGTGGTCTGACAATTCCTCGCCAGATATGGAAAACAGCAACTAGTCAACGGGCAGCCACAAGGCCAGACGTTTACAGAATGGGTTCATGCATGGCTTGATGCACAGGGTCGGTGGATCAACAATCTGCCATGACAGCATCACCGCAGAAGATGTTCAACTTTTCCGAAGCGATGGCGTTCACCTAACTGAGGATGGCATTGCGTTATTCTTGACTGACCTCCACAATGGTGTGATGACAGCTGTGCACGATATATTGGTAACATGCAGCCAGTGAGAACGACTGGACAACAGCCATGACCAAAGTTGGACCAGCACGGTAAGAAACTCTATAGTTATATTTTATGAACACCATTGTCACTACTTACAACACAGGAAAAGAACTGCTAGGGAATTTGTACACATGCTGAGTAACACTTCATTTTCAGATTGTCAAAGAACTATCTGTATGCTTTGCGCAGGTACAGATAACCGTTTTATTATGAATTGTGTTATGTAAATTATTTTTTTCTTAGTTTGGCAAATAACTGTGGTAGGGAGATGGTGAACATGCTGAGTAAGATCTGTTTAAAGAGTTTACCACATAGAAGAGAATGTCAATACCCATTCTGCACACACATCACAGTTTGGTTACAACTATGGTTATGAGAGTTATGACCTTTTCCTACTGTACTAAATAACTTTGCCAGGGAACATATCATCAGGGTAAGTAATACCTCATTTTGAATGCAGTATTATTAGTTACAGGACGGAAAAAGAACTGTGTATGCATGCTGAACAAATGTACAGATAGCACATTATGTTTAGGACTTCTGTTATGACAATTAAGATATTGGTTTATATTTGGTGACTAGCTTTGTCAGGGAACATGTCAGCAAGCTAAATAGCAGCTCATTTTGAAGACAGTATTAGTACTGGCAATATATAAAAAGAACTGTATCCGTATGCCGTACACGTCTAGATATCACAGTTTGTTTGGGACCATGGTTATGAGAACTATGATATTTTTTCGTATTTCGTTAAATAACTATCAGGGAACATGTAATTAGGGTAAGTAATACCTCATTTTGAAGCCAGTATTAGTAGTCACAGGATGGAAAAAGAGGTGTACTGTATGCAGGACAACTGTACAGCTATCATATTTTGTTTAGGACTTTAGTTATGGAAATTATGATTTTCATTCATATTTTGATAAACTTGCTAGGGAGCATGTAGTTGTGCCAAGTTATACCTCATTTTGAAGAGTGTACAACATGATAAAATAACTGTGTATGTATTCTGTACACATGTAGAACTACTGCACTTTATTTAGGTCTTAGGTTTTTAGAAATTATGATTTTTTTAATATTTTGGTAAATTTTTGCCAGGGAGCATGTACACGTGCCAAATGATACCTCATTTTGAAAACGGTCTTACTCCTTACAATATGATAAAATAACTGTCTGTATTCTGCACATATATACAGATATCAAAGTTTTAGGACTTAGGCTATGAAAATTATGATTTTTTTTCATATTTTGGTAAATAACTTTGCAAGGGAGTATGTTAATGTGCTAAGTAATACCTCATTCTGAAGACAGTATTAATAATCACAACATTGAAAAAGAACTGCATCTGTATGATGTACACATGTACAAATATCAACTTTGTTTAGGACTTAGTTTATGGAAATTATAATTTTTTTTTACATATTTTTCTAACTAACTTTGCAAGGGAGCATGTCAATGTCCCAAGTAATACCTAAATTTGAAGACAGTATTACTCCTTACAACATGGTAAAAGAACTGTGTCTGTAAGCTGTACACATGCACAGATATCGCAGTTTGTTTAGCCTTGTAGGATTATGAAAATTATACATTTGCAATATTCCTCATTATTATACCCATAGCTTTGCAAGGGAACATGGTGACAACACAAATGAAGCATCGTTTTGAAGTTGACATTGAGCCACACAACTTGTACACTGATATGTAGTCTCTGTCTGTTATAGGTGATGAGATATTATGCTTTATTTCTCAATTATGAGAAATATAATATTAATCATATTTATGTGAATATCACCGTAACAGAGCATCACACAGTAATGGTCAAGGTATCATTTTAAAGCTAACATTCATACAAACAAACTAATTACAAATTGTATGGGGTCTCCATGGTACATTCACCAAGATATTGTGATTTTTTTGTACAAAAAAAGGTAAATAAAATATGCACAATATCAGCATTCCTTGGCAAATATTTAATAATGATTTACATAAACACTATCAACATTTACACTGTTGGAAAGGTTAGTGTCTGCTGAACAACTTTCACATTTACATTTTTAGTCTTGCTCTTATGGTTAAAGAGTTATGAACATTTGTTTTCTGTATGGTATTACAAATGGATTTTCTGAAAATAAGCTCAGGCTGCACTGTTGTTACTATGGTGGAAGTAAGCAGGCAGCATTTTCTGAGCTGCTCCGGAGTGAATGAGTTAAACAACAAAGCTTTCTACAAATTACAACAGCAGTTCTTACCCGGAAGAAAAACTTTTCAAGCCTCTGCTTTAGAATTTCCGCTCCACCCATTTCTATCGCTTTCAAAAATGTCCCATTGAAAAGCTGAAAAGACAGCAAAAATTGTTGCTAATTTGTGTAATGTCATGCTAAGAAATGCAGTGTAGTCAAATTGTAACAAGTGTGTATAACTACTACTTGTACCTTATACATGCTGTAACACTGCTGCAGCACTGCATTATACACTGTATCCTGAAAAATGAGAAGAAAAAACTGTCAGCACAAACTTACTGACAACTTTAAAACCAAAGGCATAACGTGTGAAAAAAAGCAATTTAAATATACTTAAATTTGTGCTACATTAACAATGTGCTATGATCATGTGTTCTTTACTACCAAGGAAAACTCCTACTTCCCATACAACGATTCCTAGAAAGCTGTATACCTGAACAGTCAATAAATTTGGCCTGCTTTTCCCACAATGATGAAGACCACATACGTTTTCAGATCTGATGTTTTTTTCTGCTAGTCTCAACCTGTAGGTTACAGGATATGAGAGTGGCATCTAAAATTCTTCAACTGCAAAGCGCCACCTACTCTATCCATTATTCACTGCCCTCACTGAATATTCTCAGGCCTCAGTTGCCGATTTTGCATCCAAACTTGATCAGAGAGCAACTTCAGTGGCAGAAATGAAAATCCTTTTTGCTCATCTTTAATTTTTTGCTGTGTTACCTCCATCACAATTTAGGGTTTAAGACAGTTTGTGTAGCTGTAATTGTGTTTTGGGACATTTATCCCCTTTCTTGTCTTTTGGCAGTTAGTTTCATGTTAGCAACTTTGCTACCCTTTTTCATATGCCCGCTCTTTATAGTAATTTCTACTTAAAAAATATATACACACATGTATGTTTCTATATCTATAGATACATCTATATATATCTATATATATATATATATATCTATACATCTATCTATATATATATATATATATATATATATATATCTATACATCTATCTATATATATATATATATATATATATATATATAAAATCTACACATATATATATATATATATATATATATATATATATATAAAATCTACACACACACACACACACATATATATATATATATATATATATATATATAGCCGCGGTGGTACAGTGGTAGCGTTGTTGCCTCACAGCAAGTGGTTCTCCAGTTCGATTCTCGGCTGGAGTCCGGGGAGTGCCTTCTGTGTGGAGTCTGCATGTCCTCCCCTCAGTTGGGTGGCATTCGAAAGACATGCGTAAATGGGCGTGCCTTCGTTGAAGGTTGGACGTCGAGCTGGCACCTCGGCGTTCGTGAAAATCTACTGCCAATCATTAGTGGACCAGAGTTCTGCTGTGGCGACCCCTAACCGGGAAAAGCCGAAAGACAAACAACATATACATATATATATATATATATATATATATATATATATATATATATATATATATCTTACATACACATGCCCACAAAATGTATATAAACTATATACTGAAAATAGTGAATTAATAGCCATGTTTCTAGTAGTAAGTAGGTCTGCGCTATTTGCTGGTGATCATATGTGTGTGTGTGTGTGTGTGTGTGTGTGTGTGTGTGTGTGTGTGTGCACGTGCATGCTTGTGCTGTTGTTTTGGTTTCTTACACCCTATTAAAGAGGAACAAGACTCAGGTTTCAAGAAGTGTAGGGAGTGCAGCTCCCCCTCCAGAAACACACTACAAGTGTGTACTGATTAGGTGCATCACACCTCAGTGTGGATTGTTCTGCTTGCTCAGCATTTGGACCAAAAATCCTTGCTGGCAGGAGGGCTCAGCTGGTGTCAAAAGGTCTCCCCTCTAGCTGCATCTGCTTCTTCTATTTTTTGTCCTCCCAAACCAAAAAGTCAGGAGAGAAGAAGCATGAAAAGGAAAGTGAAAGAGAGAAACAGAGGAAGATAAAGGACTAAGGGGCAAAAGGAAATGTTACAAAAGAGAAACACAAACACTCCTCTTTAATGGAAGACAAATGAATCCAAAGTTTCACAGGTCTTCGTCTCCTCTGACTCAGCTCAAACTGTGCCTTCGTTGTCCTTTCAGCACTGATCACCTTCTACCACGGCTCTGAGCATGAAGTCAAACTCCCCTATGCTAAGTATCCCTAGCCCCTTTCTTTGGCAAGGCTTCACCCAACCCCTCTCTGTCCGTTATTCCTGCTGAATTCTTGTCGGAGCCATCACCGACCCAAACCAAGACACCCCTTTTTGGATCTGTGCACCTGTGTAACTTCAAGGATTGCTTTAAAGCACCCTTTCTAAATGCCTGGTTAGATGGTCCCACTCTCATCCAAAAGTCAAGGACACAGTGACCTGGAGTGAACAGAAAGGCAAGACGTAGTCTGCCACTGGGATACACTTCTGCACCCCTTTTCTAGGAACTACAAAGGGGTGGAAGTGACACGTTTCTTTACGTCGCACATTTCTTCCAGAACATTACTGATGATGGTGTCCCCTACTGCAGCAGTGGGGGATGGGGGACTTCAACAGACAGGGGTAGTCTGCAAAATCAGGGCTTCTGAGATCTCTTCTCCAGTAAGTCCTTTCAGAACCCATAAGAGGATGCACAGCTGCCACTCAGTGGAGGCAGTCAGGGTCAACTGGTTCTCCACCCTGAAGCTCGAGAGGCCATCACTTCAGATATCTGGATGTTGAGATTTGGATATCTGGATGTTGAGAGTTGTATCCAAAGGCTATGTCATTCTTTTCTCTGTGCACCAAAGGAGAACTAAAAAACCCTTCCCAATCTTCCACCCCATCAGTGAAGACAAGCAGCTGTAGAGATAAGAAAGCTGCTTTGAAACTAAGAAATACAAAGGGTCCCACCATACTAAAGAGGAGTTGGGATCTACTCAAGATTCTTTTTAGTGCCACAGAAAAACAAATACTCAAGCCCATTCTGGACCACTGCAAGTTGAATCGCTATGTGAAACAGACCAAGTTTGCTGAGGAAGGACGACTGGACGTACTCGGTAGACATCAAGGATGCCTATCATAAAGATATCAAGGCACTCCAGGAGATATTAGTAGTTCTGCCTTGGAGCTAGACATTATCAGTTCTGGGCACTGCCTTTAGGGCTCACCATAGTCCCCCCAGGTGTTCACTAAGTGCATGACAGTGGCTACAGATTGGCTCAGAATGCAGGGGTTCTGATTTTTTCCCAACCTGAAAGACTGGCTCCTCACAGCTTCCACAAGGCATCTCTTCTCCAAGTAGGAAACTGCCTGCTTCAACTGCATCTATATTTGGGCACCACTGTGAACTACAAAAAAATCCAATCTGCAACCAGTACAAGCCCTGGAATTCAACAGATGCCATCTTAAAACCATCAATCAAATTGTCTGCCTCCAGACTATCCTCTCTACGGTCCAAGCATCACAAGTTTTAAACTCTCAAAGGTCCCCAGCAGTCTTGTTTTTTTGTCTCTTCAGGTTGATGGCAGCATCGGTATGTCGAGTACTGCTGGCAAGGCTCTACATGCAAGATCTTCAGTGGACCCTCTATGTCCAATGCTCAATATTATCCCATCCTATGGATCTTCCCATCTGCCTTACCAACATATGCTGTCACCACAATGTCTGGTGGCTAGAGTGTCACCATGTTCCAGCAGGTCACCTGTTTCTGCCTCAGCACCCGGTGCCAATACCATGGATACTTCCCATGGGAGGGGACATTTTGAAGAAGTTCAAGGTACCTGGTCACAGTCAGAGCCCAATCTTCACATAAATGTCTTAGAGATGAGAGCAGTCCTAGCATTGCAGGACTTGCTCCCCAAGGGTGCATCTGACAACATCAGTGGTATGGTATGTAAACAAACAAGGGGGAACCTACTTGTATCCCCTGTCTTGTGAGGTAATGAGAGTGAGACAATGGGTTATGTCTTTGCAATTGTCTCTGGCAGCAACTCACATCCCAGGGTAATAAAAAATAATGGCAGACAGCTTGGGCAAGAACATTTTCATGTCTCATAAGTGGTCTCTCAACCCAGAGACAGAGGCACTAGTGTTCAGCTACAAGGGGCATGTATGATGTGATTGCTTTGCAACCCCTTCCAACATCAAATGTAGTAGCTTTTTTGCTCCAATTTCCCCAGGCAGCAGTCACCGAGGAATGCTCTTCTCCATGACTGGCCCTTGGGTCTACTTTACTCCTATCCTGCAATCTCCATGATAATAAAGTTTTTTCAGAAAGTAGCCCATTGCAGAGCAACCATGATCCTCATAGCCCCTTTCTGGCCAAATCAGGTTTGCTTCCCTTTCTGTGGCCTCACCCAATGCATCCTCCTTAGTTCCTAGACTCAGCTCCACGCTTGATCTCTCACCCTTCAGGCCAACCTCACTTGAATCTCAAGTCCCACAGACTGATCTCTTGGTTCCTCCAGCTCCAATGATGACCAGAGATCACTGAGAGAATTGCATTTATCCATTCAACTTCTCAGAAACATTCCACCCGGAAAATTTACTCTAACAAATAAAAAAAAATATATGGGCTTCTTCCAAAGGCTTAGATCCTTTATTTGCTCCTATGGATGCAATTTTAGATTTTCTGTCGGATTTGTTTAATAGTGGAATATCTGACACCAGAATGAAAGTCTAATTAGTTGCCATACAGAATTTTCACACTGGCATAATTAATAATCCCTTTGCTTCTCTCAAACAAAGGCTTTTCAGAAAAGCACTCTTCTCCTTAGATCTGCTGTCAGAGATCCAGATCCACCTTGGGATTTAACTCTACTCTTGGAAGTTTTAACTAGGCCTCCTTTTGAGCCAGTTGCTACAGTAGATTTGAAACTGCTCCCCTAGAACAAGAAGTTATGTACTCACCATAACGTTCGATGTATGTAGTCCATCTCGCCTTACATTCTTACCCCTGGGTTCGGAGCCAAACCTCGGCTCCGACTCGGCCATATTCAAGCTCAAAGTCTTCAATTGGTTCGTGGCTAAGCGGTATCCCATCATGCAACAGGCCCATCCCCAGATCTTATTTGCTGCAAGCGAACACACACACACACACACACACACACACACACACACACACACACACACACACACACACACACTGAGAAGAACAACCCCAACCGAAAAGACCACTGACACCTAGAGACTATACCTCCAGGTCCCCCAAGGAGGGGTAGGAGGGGGTTAGTAAGAATGTAAGGCGAGATGGACTACATACATCGAATGTTATGGTGAGTACATAACTTCTTGATGTTATGTAGTCCAATCTCACCTTCATTCTTATCCCTGGGACAGTGCCCACTATCACCTTGATCTTGGGTGGCTCAGTGAAAAATACTCTTGAGAAGTGTGGAACCACAGGAAGATCTGCCTCTAGAGACCAGATCTAATTTGTAGTGACTAATAAAAGTATAAGGCAAAGCCCATGTTGCTGCAGTACAATCATCATCCATAGACATCCTAACCTGAAATGCAGTAGAGGTAGCCACAGATCGTGTAGAATGAACCTTCACTTTAACAGGTAATTCTTTGCCATTGGAACCATAAATAAATGAGATGCAATTGGAGATCCAGCGAGATAAGGTAACTTTAGAGACAGGAACCCCAATTCTAGTGTCTGAAAACGAGACAAAACAGTTGATCCGATTTCCTGAAATCTTTTGTCCTATGTAAACAGAAACCCAACTGTCTATGAACGTCTAGCTGATGAAACTTTTAGTTATGTACTTACCATAACTTCAGATGTATGGGATCCATCTCGCCTACATTCATAACTGATGGGACAGCATCCCTAGCACCAAAATCCCGGGTGGCTCATTGGAAAACACTCCTGAGAACTGTGGAACCAAAGGAAGCTCTACCTCGAGAAGCCACATCTATCTTGTAATGAGAAATAAAGGTGTGCGGAGAAGTCCAGGTAGCGGCCGCACAGATATCATCTATCGATAACTTGGAGTGGAATGCTACAGAAGTAGCCATTGCCCTGGTAGAATGAGCCTTAACTGGGAATGGTAGCTCCTTGCCGGACTGTGAATAGATGAAGGAGATGCAATCTTTAATCCATTTGGCTATGGTGGTTTTAGCCACCGGTTGACCCAACCTATTTTCCGCAAAGGACACAAACAGCTGATCTGAGTTCCATGTCTGATTGGTCCTACTTAAATAAAAACGCAGTTGTCTGTGAACATCCAACTGATGGAAAATATATTCTGTGCTATTAGAGAATTTAGGAAAAAACACAGGGAGCTCTAAGGATTGTTGAATGCATAAGGGGGATGCTACCTTGGGCAAGAAAGAGGGATTTAACTTAAGAGACACTCTGTCTTTGTGAAAAATCAAATAAGGGGGATTAGAACAGAGAGCCTGAAGCTCTGAGACCCGCTTGGCAGAGGTTATTGCCACCAAAAAGGCTGTTTTCCAAGATAGAAATTTTAAATCACAAGTAGCTGCTGGTTCAAAGGGACGGGCAGTTAAAGAAGCTAGAACCATATTCAGATCCCAAGGGGGCACAGGATGGGCTATTGGGGGCCAAAGGAGCCACGCTCCTTTAAGGAAGGATTTGCAAAGCCTGTTTGCCATTAAGGAAGGCTCAAAAGAGACATGAAAATTAGAGATAGCTGCCAGTTGGACTTTAAGTGTGGAAACTGAAGAGCCCAAATGAAACAAAGAAGCCAGGAATTCTAAAACCTGAGGTACTGGGGCGGTAAGGGGATCTATACGTCGTTGCTGGGCCCAAATAGCAAACCTCTTCCACTTACTGGAATATAGTTTAATAGTGGAAGGTTTGTGAGAAGAGGACAATATGTGGATGACGTCTGGAGAAAGAGAGTTATGTCTGACTAAGGTTGGAAGTGGAGTAACCAGGCTGCCAACCTCAAGGACCTGAGGGATGGATGAGAATGTCCCAACTGATGAGTTACCAGGTCGGGCACTAGGTCCAGAAACCATGGTCCCTCCACCGCATACCTCAGAAGGAAGGGGAACCAAACCTGACGAGGCCAGTATGGAGCGATCAGAATCATGTCGCCTCCTAGATAAATCGCCTTCTGTATCACCTTCGGGAGAAGGGGAACTGGAGGGAAGGCGTAAAGTAGACCGGGGGGCCAACTGTGGGCTAGAGCGTCCCTGGGAATCTGCCCCTGAGAGGGAGTCAGAGTGAAGAACTCCCTGCATTTCGCATTGTGAGGGCTGGCAAACAAGTCGCAACAAGGGAGGCCCCACTTGGCGAAAATGTTTGCAGCCACCCTGTCGCTGAGGGACCACTCGTGGGGCAACAGGAGGGTCCTGCTCAGCCTGTCTGCAATCACATTGGATTTCCCCGGAATGTGTGTTGCCACAAGGAAACACTGGGTAGAAATCGCCCAATGCCACACTCTCATGGCCTCTCGGCAAAGAGGGTAGGACCTGGTTCCGCCTTGCTTGTTTATGTACCAGGCTACCGACATGTTGTCGGATAGAATCGCGATAGTGCCCCGGGGAAGAACATGATGAAGTGCTTGCAACACCAGTAGCACCACTCTCATTTCCAGGATATTGATATGTAAGTGCGTTTCGTGAGCCTGCCACGTACCTTGGACAGACCTGTCCAGATAATGCCCCCCCCCCCCATCTGGGAGGCGTCCGTGGTCACCGTGGCGACGGGAGGCTGAAGGGCAAAGGGTCGCCCCTGGTCCAGGTTGGACCGAAGCAGCCACCAACGTAGGTCCCGACGGCAAATTCCCGTAGTCTGGACCAAATGGTTCAAGGGGAGATCCTGAAAGGACCATTGAACCGACAGTAGCCATTGCAGCACCCGCATGTGCAGCCTGGCTAAAGGGACTAGTAGAATAGTCGAAGCCATCGTGCCCAATAACTGCAGAATCAGTATGGCCTGAACTCGTGAACTGGGTAACAATGTTTGAACCTGAGACTGCATGACCTGAATCCTTTCTACCGGCAAGAATGCCCGCATTCTTCTTGTGTCTAACTCTGCGCCTATAAAGGTAATACGCTGAGACGGCTGCAGCACAGATTTTCCCCAATTGAACGTGATTCCTTGTGAATGACCCAAACTGACTGTGGTCATAAGCACTCAAACTAATAGATGCTTGGTGGTGGCAGTAAGGAGCCAGTCGTCTAGATAGGGAAACACTTGGAATCCTAGACTCCTCAAGTGAGATGTCACTACTGCCAAACACTTGGTGAACACCCTAGGGGCTGTGGTGAGACCAAAGGGCAGTGCTCGGAACTGGAAATGACTGGTTCCCAGGCGGAAGCGTAAGTGACTCCTGGACTCTTGACTTATCAGGATAGGATAGTAAGCGTCCTTGAGATCTATGGAGCACATCCAGACATCCTTCTCCAATAGCGGGAGAATGGACTGAAGGGTGACCATTCGGAATTTGGATTTTTTTACCAAGCGATTCAATGATTTTAGGTCCAAAATGGGCCTTAAGTCCCCTGTCTTTTTTGGCACCAAAAATAATCTTGAGTAAGTTCCTGATCCGATCTGGTCGGCGGGGACAGGCTGGATGACTCCTTTTCTTAGCAGCTTTGAGACCTCGACCGCTGCTTGATCCCGCTGACTGAGTGGCACATCCGGGATTTTCCACATAGGAGGAGGGGGGGCTTGATGAAAGGGATGAGATAGCCTCCGGTTATGATTCGGAGCACCCACTGATCCTTGGTGATAGATTTCCAAGCCTGTGGGTGTTCCGCAAAGCGACCCCCGACTGGCTCCGGAGATGCGGAGTCGGGCCACGTCTCAGGGACGGTGAACGTAGGATGAACCACAAAAGGAATCGGTGTCTCCAGAGTTGCGGGGGCCTCTGCCGCCTCTGGGGTGGCGTCTTCCTGAATCCCCCCCCCCGCCTCTAGAGGGGGGATCACTCGGTGGAGTAGGGAAAGACCTTTGAGATTTTCTGAACCACATTTTCCCTCCTCTCTGGGCCTTGGGGTAAGGTCTAGAGGGAGCAGAAAAATGGGCCCCCACGGCAGTCAAGGTCTTGCCCTCCTGCTCGCATCGAGTCAGTGTGTCCTTCACCTTGGGTCTAAACAGGGAGGACCCATCAAAGGGGGCGTCGGTGAAGGAAGACTTAAAGGCCTCCGCAAAAGCACACAAGTGTAGCCAGGCGTGTCTTCTAAGAGCCACGCCCGTTCCCGCTGCTCTACTCGCCCCTTCGGCCGCATATGAGATGAGCCTCATGGACGAATTGACTATCGAAGATAGGGTAGACATCTGGGCGCCAACAGTTTGGGCTAATGCCTCAGGAAGATTACCCGTAAAAGACTCACCTAACTCTTTGAGGAGGTCCCTTTGGAGCCTGGTAAAATGACAAAGATAATTCAGCGACCGCAGGGTAAAGGTCACTGAAGAAAGGGTACGCTTCCCGTACCTATCCATGCTCCTAGAATCCTTATTAGGAGGGTGAATAGACATTGAAGCCTCTGCCACGTCCTGCTGAGTGGCAGATGCCACCACCATCCCATCTACTGCAACTCCTTTGGTCAAAAATTCCTTTTGAGGAGGGGCTGAGAGGAACTTGTTAGGCCTGGCGGGCACCGGTTCCACAGAGTCAGGGTGTTCCCACACCCTTCGAGAAACTAAATCTAGCAATTCATCGAGACACCCAGGTGGTGGAGGGCTGGGCCCCAAAAGCCTTGAGGAAGACTGACTCCTCCGCGGAAGGGGTTTTGGACTGCCAATCGTCTCTCTGTCTCAGGATCTCGAGGATGTCTGAAAATGAGACGTCATCCAGGGACGATTTTGGGGACCCTTCCGCATCATCGAGGTCAGTATCTGATGTGATAGACTCATCCTGGGAGTTAATGTGCTTCCTCTTGCACAATTTTTTCCTTGGAGGTTCATCTGAAGCCGAATCAGAAGGACCTCCCGGGAGAAGAGAACCCCCCAAGGGGGTATCCTCAGGCCCTGGGACCCCGCTGTCGTGGGAATGAAGCACACCAGAAGCACCAGTTCCCAAGTCTAGGGACGGTGAGGTAGAGACTTGCTGAGCCGGCAAGGACATGGCCAGTGCACTCCTCATGGCCTCAAAGGCAGGACCTACAGATTCTACGGAGGATACTGGCTGAGAGACCACGACTGTACCAGGAATTCCTGCGGCCAACGCTCCAAGGGGGAGACTAGGCACCGAAGCTACCAGTTGCAAAGTGTTCCCCTCGGCTCCGACCGAAGAAGTCCCGGAACCGAACCCTGACGCCGAGGACAGGGTAGGAATGATGGTCGGAACTGAGAGGCTCCGAGGAGGTTGGAGGAGGAATCGGATGCGTTGAAATGGGGGCAGGCTCCGGAGCCGAGTGGGCTGGAGCCGAGACCATTTTTGCAAAAACCGGGGACTGGAAAAGCCTCTGGATAACTCTGTCCAAATCTGAATCCGACAAACTGGAGGAAATAGATGGGGGCCGAGACGACTTTTCTCTCGGCTCCGATAGACTCGGGGACCGGCTCCGAAACTGCTCCAACACTATCGGCACCGGATCTGGAACTGTATGAACCAGCATCGGCGCCGAAGGAGACTTCGGGGCCGAGGGAGGAGAGTCTGAGCTGCACACCTCCAACGGCTCCGAGACCAAAGTAGCCGAAGCAGGTGATTCGCCTCTCGAACCCCAACCTGCGGCTCCGACACCAATGGAGCCGAGGAAAGAGGTATCGAGGCAGACCCTTACACCCGAGGCTCCGAAGCCATTGGAGCCGAGGAAGAAGAGGTCGATCTATGCTTCTTGGACGTCGGTTCCGAAGGACTGGTCGGAGCCGACAACCTCTTCTTCTTAGAAGCTGGAGAGGAAGGAGAAGCTAAAGCTTCCTCAAAGGAGGGCTTAATAAGGCCCTTAAGGATCAATTTATTTTTACGTTCTTGAAGGACCCTGGAGGAAAAAGCATGACACACACTACATGTTTCCTGCAAATGTTTTGGTCCTAAACAATAAACACATACAGCATGGCTATCGGTAATAGACATTTTGTAATTACACTTGGTGCACTTTTTAAACCCAGACTTCTGCTCTTTAGACATCTTGTCACACCACTGTTTTACCACAATGAAGAAAAACCTTAAGTAGGGCACGAGCCCTTTGACTCAAACTGTACTGGCCCGAGACATAGCACACAAAAAAACGGGCAGAAGCCCTCTAATTAACTAATTAATGTTTTAATGCAGAAACGTACAGTAAAACAAAACAGCACCACACACACAGTAAGGGCAAGGGCCCTCTAACTTAAATGGGCCTTGCCCGGTGAAAGAGAAAAATATCAGTCACACCAAAAACAGTTTACACACACACGTAAAGCTGTTAAAACAGCTGTTTGTTAAATATGTGAAAAAACCCCTAGGTCAAAAGACCAAAAAGTAACCAAAAACACTACTTAGCTCCAGCCAAGTCAAGACCACGTCTAGCTTGAAAAGCGGCAAACGAGATCTGGGGAAGCAGGCGTGGTGCATTCTGGGATAAGGGGTAGCCCAGCCAATTAGAGACTTCGTTCTACTATATAGTGGCCGAGTTGGAGCCGAGGGATCGGCTCCGAACCCATCAGTTATGAATGTAGGCGAGATAGGATCCCATTACATCTTAAATTCTGCCTTGTTAGAAAATTCAGGAAAAAACACAGGCAACTCAATGGATTGGTTGATATTGCCAGCAGAAGCAACCTTTGGAATAAAAGAAGGATTGGTTCTTAGAGACCCTGTCTTTGTGAAACACCAAATAAGGTGGCTTAATCGATAAAGCTTGGAGCTCAGAGACCCGCCTAGCTGAAGTTATGGCTACCAAAATACTGTCTTCCATGACAAGAATGTTAGGTCACACATAGCTGTGGGCTCAAAGGAGGCAAAGGTGAGCTTCTGTAAAACAAAATTCAGGTCCCATGGCATTACTGGATCAAAGACTGGAAGTCGGAGTAACATTGTCCCTTTCAGAAATTCCCTACACAAAGCCTATGAGCCATAAGGTTGGGCTCATTAGCAACGTGAAAGGTAGAAATCGCTGCCAATTGCACTTTAATGGTTGCTGCAGCTGATCCCTGACTGAACAGTTGATAAATAAATTCTAATATTGCCGAAATTGGAGCTTTATAAGGATCAATATGTTTTTCACAGGGCCAAATGGAGAATCTCTTCCACTTACTGGAATAAATCTTCCTGGTAGAAGGCTTGTGGGAAGAAGACAGAATGTGGACCACGTCCAGGGAAAAATCATGAAGCTTGACTTGGGACGGAACTGGAGCAGCCAAGTTGTCAACTTGAGGGTCTGGATGGAGGGATGGAACTGTCCTGACATATGAGAGTCAGCTGATCTGAATCTGGGTCCAGAATCTGGGGATCGTCCATTAGATAGGTTTGAAGGAAGGGAAACCAAATCTGACAAGGCCAGTGTGGGGCAATCAGGATCATTTTACTTCCCAAAGACTGTGCTTTGTGAATGACCTTTGATATCAGAAGAAACGGTGGAAAGGCATAGAGAAGACCGGAGGGCCAATAGTGAACCAGAGCGTCCCTGGGTATCCCCCCCTCAAGGGGGATAAGGGTGAAGTAGCTGCTGCATTTGGCATTAAGGGGGCTGGCAAATAGATCGCAGCAAGGCTGACCCCATCTGCGGAATATTTTCTCCGTAACATATTTGTTCAGGGACCACTCGTGAGGCATCAGGACAGCCCTGCTCAGCCTGTCGGCAATCATGCTGGACTTCCCTGATATATGCGTTGAAACTAGAAAGCATTGGGAAGACACCGCCCACTGCCAAACTCGAAGTGCGCCTCTGCAAAGGGGGTATGATTTGGTTCCTCCCTGCTTGTTCAGATACCATACCACTGACATGTTGTCTGAGTGGATTGCAATTGTCCCTAGAGGGAGAAAGCACTGAAGTGCTTGCAACGCTAATAGCACTGCTCTCCTCTCCAAGACATTGATATGCAAATGAATCTCATGATCCTGTCACGTGCCTTGGACTGTCCTGCCAAGATAATGCCCCCCCACCCGATCTGGGAGGCATCCGTGGTCACTGTGGCAACTGGAGAAGATGTTACAAAAGGCTTGCCCACGTTGAGATTGCTGGCCTGAAGCCACCAGCATAGATCCTGCTTGGACGTGTCCGTAATCAGAATAGAATGGGAGAGTGGAAGATACTGTAGTGACCATTGGCGAGGGAAACTAGTATGATCGTGGCAGCCATGGTCCTTAACTTGAGGACCACTTTTGCCTTGACCTTCCCCAATGGTAGGAAGGTGTAGACCTGCTGTTTTAGAGCCTGAATTCTCTCTTCTGGTAAGAAGGCCCTCATGAGCACAGTGCATCTAGTTCGGCGCCGATAAAAGTTACACACTGCTAGGGCAACAAGGCAGATTTTTCCTAATTTAGAGTAATTCCTAACCTTTGGCACAGTGTAATGGTGATGTCCCTGGTCTGTAATAGTAGATGTCTGGTGGTGGCAGAAAGGAGCACGTCATTCAGGTATGGAAACACTTGGAATCCCTGACGTCTCAAGTGAGCCGTTACCACTGTCAGGCATTTGGTGAACACCCTGGGGGCTGTGGTGAGACCAAAGGGTAGGGTGCGAAACTGAAAATGACTGTCTCCTAGCCGGAAGCGTAGATGACTTCTCAATGCCCTGTCCATCTTAATATGGCAGTAAGCATCTTTGAGGTCGACGGAGCACATCCACACATCTTTCCCTAACAGAGGGAGTATTGACTGTAAGGTGACCATGCGAAACTTGGACTTTTGTACATATAGGTTAAATCGGCTGAGATCCAAGATGGGTCTCCAGTCCCCTTTTCTTTTCGGCACCAAAAAGAAATGCGACCCCCCCCAACCGGCTCCAGAGACGCACAGTCGGGCCTCCTTTCAGGAGCGCTGGTAGGGAGAACCGTAAAAGGAGTCACGGTCCCCCTGATTACGCTGGCCTCCTCTGCCTCTAGGGTGGCGTCTACCTGAATTTACACGCCCTCCCCTGCCTCTGGAGGGGGGAATCACTTTGTGCTTCCTGAAAAAATCTCTGAAAAGTACAGTTTTGTACCTACCATAAATGTAGATGTCCAATAGGTATGCATCTGCAGTCATAACATATGGGTTGTCCTGCCTCAGGCAGCCCTTCAGTCGGCCGGATTCCAAAGTCTGGGTCTAGCCTCAGCTGATGTCGCACTTTCCCCGACGTCAGAGCGTCTGGGGTATAAAAGCATCAGCCGACACCATTTTCCTCAGTCTTTCTTGCCCCAGATGCCAGGTGCCCTCTAGGAAGGCTAAATTTGGATGAATGCCAAAGAAAAGTTCCAAACATTTGCAAAATTATATAAATATATACATGTATATACAAACAAATACACCATAATAGATTCCCCCAGCTAGCTGAAAGAGGAGTAAGTACCCTAGGAATACCACAGGGGGGTAGGAGGGAGGGTAAACCTGACTGCAGATGCATACCTATCGGACATCTACATTTATGGTAGGTACAAAACTGTACTATGTCCTTCAAGGATGCATCTGCAGTCATAACATATGGGTAGAATACCATAGCCAATCTGGGGGAGGAGGTACTAAGAAAAGGATGGTGTAGTTAATATCCCCTGCAGGACTGCAGTAGCAAAACCTGCTCTGGATCTGGAGTATAAAGGTAGATTGTAATGTTTGGCAAATGTATGCACGGAGCTCCAAGTAGCAGCTTCTAAAATGTCCTTGGTAGCCACCCTCGTAGGAAGGCTGTAGTGGTGGCCGTGGCCCTTGTGGAATGAGGCCTGATGTTTTCAGGAACTGTCTTTCCA
The DNA here is from genome assembly GCF_019279795.1 of Protopterus annectens. Classification (NCBI taxonomy): domain Eukaryota; kingdom Metazoa; phylum Chordata; order Ceratodontiformes; family Protopteridae; genus Protopterus; species Protopterus annectens. Next base: position 569,167,141 of record NC_056746.1, read on the forward strand.
TGAAAGGAGTAACAAAATTGAATGCAATTTCCTATCCATTTTGAAATTGTCTGTTTGGAAATTGCTTTTCCTTGCACCCCAGTAGCATATGCTACAAATAGTTGGTCAGTCTTTCTGCTAGTTTTAGTTCGGTCCAAGTAGTAGCGTAGTTGTCTGTGTATATCCAGGGTGTGCAGAAGTTTTTCCCCTCTATTCTGTGGATTTGGGAAAAACGTAGGCAAGTGAATAGCTTGGTTCAAGGATACCCTAGATACCACCTTTGGCATAAAAGTAGGATTGGTTCTTAGTGAAACTCTGTCCTGATGGAAGATAAGAAATGGCTGTACAGCCATTAATGCTTGTAACTCAGATACTCTTCTTGCTGAAGTTATTGCCAGAAGGAATGCAGTTTTCGAAGACAGAAACTGTAGATCCGCTGATGCTGCTGGTTCAAAAGGAGGAAGTGTTAGTTTCTCCAACACAAAGTTGAGATCCCAAGCGGGTAGAGGGGGTTTTCTTGGAGGTTTAATATTTTTGATCCCTCTCAGAAATTGCCTGAGGAGAGGGTGTGAGAAGATAGGTGGATCCACATTGTATTCTGCTGAAATTGTTGAGGCATGAATCTTAATGGAAGAATAGGACAGGCCATTGTGGAACAATTCTGCTAAGTATTCCAGAATATGTGTCATGCTTGCCACTGTCACATCTGAGCCTTTTGATGTGTTCCAAATGAGAAATCTTTTCCATTTAGCTGAGTATGTCTTCCTTGTGGAAGGTCAGGGTGCTTCCTGGATGATGTCCTTCACTCTCTGTGATAAAACATTTTGTTTGGGATTTAAGGAATTTTCCAGGCAGTTAGCTGCAATGTTTTCAAGTTGGGATGCATGATCTTGAAATTGTTCTGCGTCAGAAGAAGAGGCCATAGGGGGAGAGGCCATGGTTTTGCCTGTGACATGCTTCTCAGTAATGGATACCAGTGTTGCCTTGGCCAGTCCGGAGCTATCAGAATTACTCTTGGCTGCTCCTCCCTGATCTTCAGTAGAACCTTGTACATTAATGGGAGAGGTGGGAAAGCATATACTTTTAGAGCTTTCCAGCTGAAAGAGAGAGAGTCCACCCTCCAAGCTTGTGGGTGGTATGTCCTTGAGCAGAATGTCTTCAGTTGATGGTTGAGGGGGGATGCGAACATATCTATCTCCGGCATTCCCCATGCCTTTGCTACGAGTTGGAAGATGTCTGGGTGCAGCATCCATTCGTGTGCATCCATGGTAGTTCTGCTTAAGCTGTCTGCCAGTGTATTCTCTTTTCCTGGCATGAACTGGGACTGTAGTTGGATATTGAGGTTCAGGCATATTTCCCATAGATTCATAGCCAGCCGGCAGAGAGGGTAGGAGTGTGTGCCTCCCTGCTTGTTTATGTACCACATGACCGTGGTGTTGTCTGTCCTTATTAACAGGTGGCTTTGATGAAGGAAGGGTTTGAAACCCTCGATTGCATGCATCACTGCCAGCATTTCCTTCTGGTTTATGTGCATGCGTAGCTGACCTTGAGACCATAGGCCTTGGATACATTTGCCCTCCATGTGTGCTCCCCATCCTCGGTCTGAAGCGTCCATGGTGATGGTTTGTTTTGTTTTTGGTTTGTTGAAAGGCAACCCTCTGTTGGACTGGCAGGCCTGAGCCCATCACAGAAATTCCTTTTGAAGGCAAGGAATGATTGGTATCAAAGTTTCTAAACTGTGACTGTGTTGAGACCATACACTCCTTAGGTACCATTGTAATTTTCTCATATGCAGCCTGGCCTGTGGTATCAGAATTATGCAGGATGCCATGTAACCCAGGGCCTGCAGGATTTTCCTTGCAGTAAGCTGAGTTTGTCTTGTCAGACTCATGAAGTAATCTGGAAGTTGTTTTTGTTTTTCCTCTGTGAGAAAGGCCATTTGGGTGGTTGTGTCCAGATCTGCACCCAAAAAGGTTATTCTTTGGGATGGCACAAGTCTTGACTTTTGGATGTTGACTGTGTATCCCAAGGCCTGCAGCAGGTGTATGGCATAGGCCAAGTCCTTTATCAAATTTCCTTGTTGTCCGCTTGTATAAGGCAGTCGTCCAGATATGGGTAGATCTGAATCCCCTGAAGTCTGCAGTGTGCAATTACTGATGCCAGGCATTTCGTGAATACTCTGGGCGCAGTAGATAAGCCAAAGGGCAATGCTGAGAATTGATAATGCTCTGATCCTGCAAGAAATCTGAGGTGTCTTCTGCAACTTGGTCGAATAGGGACGTGCAGGTATGCCTCCTTGAGATCTAGAGTCACCAGCCAAGACTCCTTGCCCAACATGGGAAGAAGTTGCTGTAGGGTCAGCATCTTGAATTTTGGCACAATGAAGTAAGTATTCAGAGTGGACAGATCGAGAATAGGCCTCCATTGTTTTTCTTTTCTTGGTACAAGGAATAGTCTGGAGTAAAATCCTTGGCCTTGTTCTGATAGTGGTACCTTTTCTATAGCTTTCATGTGAAGCAAGTTGTTGATCTGCCTTAAAGCCTCTGCCCTCTGATTTGGTGGCAGGTTTGGCATTCCGTTTCTTTTTGGCAAAGTGTGGAAGTGGAACCTGTATCCTTTGTCTATTATTTGCAGTGTCCATGTATCCCTTGTAATATAATGCCAGTTTTTTGAGAATAAAGCCAGCTTTCCGCCCAAGGGAGCTTCCAGTTGATCCCTGGTAGGCGGAATAAGAGTAAAGTCATTGAGCCTGTCCTGGTGTAGTAGTAGTTGTTGCTGCTGTTGCACTACTCCTCTGGTTGGCAGGCTGCCACTGGCCTCTGTAGGAGCCCTTCGATTGGCCTCTGCCTCTAGGGCGTCTGTTCCTGCCTCTCTGGGCTCTGTCCGAGTCTGGAAAGGACCAATTCTTAGTAGGCCAGTTTCTGCTGAATCTCAATGGTTGTACTTGCAGGAAATCCTTAACTGTTTGCACAGATTTTGCCTTTTCTTCAAACTTTTTTAAGACCTCCTGAGCAGAGGAGCCAAATAAATTTTGTTTCTCCATTGGAGCATCCAGGAGTGTAGCTTTAACATGGTCTGGCAAAGATTGTTCCTTCAGCCAGGCATGCCTACGAATGACTGCCCCAGTCATAGCTGACCTAAATGAAGCCTCCAATGCATCATAGCCACATTTTAAGAAATGATTACTAACCTGCTGTGAGTTGTGTACCAAATCCTGAAGGGATTTACGGTCAAGGGGTTCAGGAGAAGAAAGTTTCTTATTCAGTTCATCTAACAAATACTCTTGGTACTATCATATGAAATTGACAATTCAAAGCCCTGACAGAAAGAGTTGCAAAAGTATATACCTTCTTTCCCCATCTCTCTAAAGCTCTAGACTCTCTTTCAGAGGGTAGAGGATTTTTGGCAGTGGCGGCTGCAACCCCTTTAGGGCCCTGAGAAATAGTCTCCGGGTCTGCTGAATGGGCTTTATACAGATGGAAATGAGAATCTGGGACCCTGTAGTATCTATCAGGTTTGGCAGGGGCCGGAGGGAGAGTATCAGGGGCTGTACTGACATCATTGTACACATCATCAATTACATTCAAAACAGGAGGTATAGCTAAGGGCCTATGTTGAGGCAAATGTAAAAAGGTCCTTAATCTTTTTCTAGAATCAGAGAATTCCTGACCTTGCCATTGAAAATGCTCTCTCATGGAGTGTAAAGTCTCACCAAAGGAAAACTCTTCAGGAGGGGAGGCCGAAGGAATAGATTCTTCAGCATCAGAATCCTCATAGGGCGAATAAGTCTCCTCCTGGTGGTCTGTGAACTCAGATCCATCCGTGGACTCATCTGAAGAGTGTGGGTCAGTGGGGTCCGTCCTGGGCCTTTTGTCTGGTGGAGGGTGAGAGGCCCTGTCTGGGTGAGGTTGTGAACCTCTAATTAAAGAAATAAGGTCCTCTGCAAGGCTGAGGATCTGAGAACTAGAGGAAGGCCTTTGGGAGGTAGTCTTGGGAGGCAAAGCTTTAGAAAGTTTAGCAGCTTTAGCCCTTGAAAAAGCCTTAATGGACATGGAAGCAGGGGGCCTAGCTGCCCCATGTGCAGGAGTAGAAATGTCCAAAGGTATGGTGTCGGACATTTCCTGGACACTGGTTTCGGTAGGTAGCTTGGTAACCGACTCAGCCGGGGCCTCTCGGGCCGCGGTGGTCGGTTGATTGGTTTCGGAAGAAGGAATCTCCGAGGACTCTGTTTCGGCCGAAACCGAGACACTCGCGGTAGGCCTAACCGTGGTTTCAGCCGAAACCGCGGGCCACGAGTGTCGGTCCTTGTCCTTCCGTTTTTTCACCAAATGCGAAGTCGGAGTCTCCGACGGCATTTTATATGCAAAATTGGCCCCAAAAATTCCTCTGCAAACTCCAACCGACGTCTAAGAGTTCGTCGGTTGAAGGAAGCACAGGCTGAACAGGCCGATACGTCGTGGTCTGGGCCTAAGCAAGGAAGGCAGTAGGAATGGAAATCCTTATGAGGTATTTGTTTCCCACAAGTTAAACAATTATTTACTTTGACATCGGCTGAGGCAAGAAAGAGTCCCCAACGGGGTACTTAGCTTTTTTTTGAAGTCTTCGGTAGCTGAATTCACTGGATCTGACCGACCGGCACTTGCGAACAGCTTCTGCTTCGGGCACCGCGTGGCAAGAAAGACTGAGGAAAATGGCGTCGGCTGATGCTTTTATACCCCAGACGCTCTGACGTCGGGGAAAGTGCGAAATCAGCCGAGGCCAGACCCAGACTTTGGAATCCGGCCGACCGAAGGGCTGCCTGAGGCAGGACAACCCATATGTTATGACTGCAGATGCATCCTTGAAGGACATCACATTTTCCCGCCCTTGGGGTAAGGTCTAGAAGGCATGGAAAAACGGACTCCCACGGCAGACAGGGTTTTTCCTTCCTGCTCGCACTTAGAGTGTCCTTCACCTTGGTTCCGAATAACAATGAACAGTCAAATGGGGCGTTGGTGAACGTAGACTGGAAGGCCTCCGCGAAGTTACACAGGCGCATCCAGGAGTGTCTCCTAAGAGCGACTCCGGAACTCGCTGCCCTGCTCGCTCCGTCGGCTGCGTATGAGATCAGCCTCATGGAGGAGTTGGGTAAGGGAATTTAGGATAGACATCTGTGCATTGACATTCTGTGCCACGGCATCAGAAACGTTACCCTGTACAGAATCTCCTAGTTCTTTTAGGAGATCTCTCTGGAGCCTTGTAAAATGCATCAAGTAGTTCAGCGACCTCAGAGTAAAGGCCGCTGAGGTAAACACATGCTTCCCATGCCTGCCCATGGCCCAGGACTCCTTGTTAGGCGGATGGATGGTAGACAAAGTTTCAGCAAGTTCCTTCTTGGTGGCTGCTGCCACCACCATGGCAGCTACTGGAATGCCTTTAGTCAGATATTCCTTATCTGCGGGAGTGGACAAAAACTTATTGGGTCTCCTAGGGACCGGTTCCACAGTGTCAGGAGTTTCCCACACCTTTCGACAAACGAGATCTAGTAGCTCATCGAAAGTGGGAGACACCCAAGAGGCGGAAGGTTGAGACCCGAAAGCCTTCAGGAATACTGACTCCTCATCAGAAGGGGATTTGGAGGGAAAGCCGTCTCTCTGCTTCAAGATCTCCAGGATATCTGAAAATGAGATACCTTCAAAAGATGACATGGGGGACCCTTCTGACTCCTTGAGGTCGGTGTCCGACGTGAGAGACTCATCTGGGGAGTAGACGCATTTCCTCTTACACAATCTCTTTCTGGCGGGCTCTTCAGGAAAACTCTGGGGAGACGTCAGAAAGTTGGGGACCACTCATGGATGTATCCTGAGGCCTTGGGACTCCGCTGTCCATGGCTAGAGGGTGATCTGAAACTGACATCAGTGCCGGAGAGGCCAGAGTGTCGGTGCCATAGGATGCAGCTGACGATCTGGCCAGCATGCTCCTCATAACCTCGAAGGCTGATCCCCCCCCCGGCTCCGAAGGTCGACTAACTGTAGAGGCTACGGCAGTAGCACTCGGTGCCGAGTCTGAAGCAGATGTCGCGTCCAAGCTCACCAGAGCCAAAACACCGAGAGGAAGGCTAGGAACTGATGAAGATCGATCTGAGCTCTCCCCCTCGGGTCCGACCGGGGAACTGTGAACCCTCAACCCCGTGGACGGAACTGATGGGGTCAGAGCGGAAACTGGAACTGAAAGGCCAGGCGAAGACACTGGAACCAACCTAATGGCACCCGACGGAATGGACAATGCCGGCTCCGAGGGCCAAGAAAGGCTTGGAGGAGGAGGAACAAACGATGAAGAGGCCATGGTCTCCGGAGCTGACTGGGTCGGAGCCGAAATCAATTTGGCCAGCACTGATGACTGAAGCAGTTTCTCCACCACTCTATCAATGTCCTCATCAGAAAGGAACCTGGAGGTTATAGTTAGATCTTCCTACAGAGGGAGACTGACGTGAAGGAGAACTTGGTCCAACAACTGGAGACCGGCTCCGAACCAAAATATCCGTGACAGGCTCAGAAAGGCTGGGAGCTGATACAGACTTTGTCAACACACCACTTTCTGTTGGCGCCGAAGAAGGAGAAGCTGTTCTAGCAACTTTCTCTGGTGGCTCCGAAGAAACAGACAGAGCTGGGGAGCACTTCTTAGCAGTTTTTTTGTCCTTTTTAGTTGGAGAGGATATGGTACTAGAAGACTTAGCCAAGTCTTCCTCGAAGGAGTGTTTAAGCAGTCCTTTCAGGATGAGCTTGTTCTTACTCTCCTGTAGCATGCAGGGACTGAAGGAATGACAAAACAAGAAGGACTCTTGGAGGTGAATAGCCCCCAAGCAGTACACGTGCACATGGAGTGCCCATCAGTCAAAGACATTTTATTGTTGCATTCAATACACTTCTTAAAGCCTGAAGGCCTGTGTTCCTTAGAATCCTTAGACATACTGTATAAGGAGTACACACACACAGACAAGCTGCAAAACCACACATGTACACAAAAAAACCTAACTAAACCCCGCACGGGAAACTAGAGCCTCTAACTAAAAACGGCCTAGTAACCGACGGGAACAAAAACTACAAGGAAGACTAGGTCCTCTAATTTAAATGGGCCTAGCCCGGGGGAAATAAAGGCAGGATGATACCACTATCAGATGACAAAAACACTAAATAAGTTACAAGTAACAGAAGCACAACTCAGAGACCACATGGAAAACAATGGGGAGGACTAGGTCCTCTAACTGAAACGGGCCTAGCCCGTGGGAAGGGAGTGGATGGGATACCAAAAAATGGCCAACGAAAAAGTACACACAACCAGCCAGAGAGACACACACACAATAGCTACGAAAATAGCTTTTTAGATCAACTAATATCCAAAACTTCAGAAAAAAGTATACTTAGCCACAGCCAAAAGCGAGACCACGTCTGAGCGTAACAAGCGGCAAATGAGATCTGGGAAATATGCCTGTTGCATTATGGGATACCTCTTAGCCATGAGCCAAATAAAGACTTTGAGCTAGACTATGGCCGAGAACCCAGGGGTAAGAATGAAGGCAAGACTGGACTACATAACATGGTTTGTTTTTGATGGCTATTACTTCTGCAAGAAGAGCGACAGAGCTTCAAGTCTTATTTTGTGTACTACTTTACCTTGTGTTCCATAAGGACATGGTTTCTCAAAGCCCAGTCCTTCCTTTTTACCTAAACTGGCCTCCGAGTCTAACCCAAATCAGAATATTCATTTACCTGTTTTCTTCCCCAGCTTTAGCAACAATGGGAAATATGTGATACACTGTTTGGCTGTTCATCATTAACTAAGATTTTATTTGGGCAGAACTAAAACCTTTAGGAAACCCAATCAGCACTTTGTCTCTTTCAAAAAGTCAGACAGGCAATCCCATTTTGAAACTGACTGTATCTAGACAGCTTTCCGATTTTATTAACCTTGTGTGTACTCTTCAAAAGGAATTCCTTTACCTGGTAAGCCTAAAGCTCACTCTACAAGGGCAGTTACTACAACTGCTTATTTCCCATAGTTTCTTTCAATGAAATGTTCATGGTTGCTACTTGGGCTCACATTCATACTTCTGTAAACCATTATAAACTGGATATATAATCCAGAACCAGGTCTACCTTTGGTTCCACCATTTTGTGGATGTACGCATATACTGTGCTGGAGGGAAGCCTTCTAACTTATCAGTGGGAGTGGTAAGCACTAGGTAACCTATCTACCACATAAGGAGCGGTTCTGGCCCAGAAATTGTAGTTATTGGCTGTTTGTGCACTGTTTCCATCTCTCTCAACTTTCTGATTTAAAAGCCCGCATTTTCACTTTTCCCCCCTTTCCTGTAACTAGTCTAGTCCAGCTACAGATTTGCTGTATCCAGTACTGTCTGTAAGCTCCTGAGGCCCCCAAGCCTTTCTGTGTTGGAGGGAAGCTTGCTAGCTTATCAGTGGGAACGGTAAGCACCAGGTAACTTATCTACCACATAAGGAGTAGTTCCTGGCCCAGAAATTGTAGTTAGTGGCCGTTTGGGCAATTTTTCCATCTCTCTCAACTTTCTGATTTTAAAGCCCGCATTTGCACTTGTTTCTTCCCTGTAACTAGTCTAGTTCAAATACAGATTCATAGTTTTAGCACTTGAATTTGCTTATTAGTGCTCAGCACTTGTTCAGAACTTGTTAGCACTAAATAAACTAGAAATTACTACAGCACTCAGACTTCCTCATTACCTAGAGGAAAACAGTTTTTGTACTTACTTTCCTCACTTGCTTAGAGAAAAAACAGTTATTGTACTCACTTGTCTAGAGGAAAACAGTTTTTTATTCAGGCATGTCCCAGGGTTAGATCCCACTGTTTTCTCCTGTCTATCTGATGAATCTGGGCATCTTGGGGTAACGTAGTGATTGCCTCATGTACACAGACAACCCTCTCCTCCTACCACCCAACACTACAACCTGTGAGAGATGCACTTATCTAGCTAAACTGGAGTTAAAGCTCTCTCCAACTAAGACTGAACTTGACAGTCAAGAGGAGAAGGTAAACACCTGCACCACACCACATTCATGACATAGTCCTACTAAACCTACACCACCAAAATCCACACACAGAAACACAATAAAATTCATGGAGGCTGTCAATAATAATCTGCTAAAGCAACAGAGCCCTCCAAAGCAGAAACACAAGCAACCTCCACCCCCCAACACAACCCAAATAACACACAGCCAACAGACTCAGTCACTCAACCACAGCCCATAAGGCAAAACAATGTACCCAACACACTAGTCACAGGTGACTCTATAGTCAGGCACACTGATGTCCCACTCACCAGGCTAAACAAGGAGAAGGTTACGGTCAACTGCCTGTCAGGTGCCAGGATTCGCCACATAACCCATGCACTCAGGTCACTCCAAAACAAGTACAAATATGACTCTGTCATTGTCCATGTTGGTGTAAATGACCTGAGACGTACCTCCCTGGACAACATCAGAAGAGACATGGAAGAGCTGTCCGATCTGGTAGCCCAGGCAGACATGACCCTAGCCCTGAGTAGCATCCTGCCGTCGCTCAGAATGCTACCGCAGTACAACGACAAAATGACTGGCTTCAACAACTGGCTAAGCTTCTGGTGGCATTCTAAAGTGATCTAGTATTTGTCTGCCTGGACAACATGGTCGACAGACCACAATGCTTTGCCAGAGACGGCCTGCACCTGTCACCCCTGGGATTCCGGATACTGGCTAAGGCTCTTGCTGCCCCTATAGTGCCTTTTTAGGCAAGGTTCAAATGACAAATTCATCACCGTAACAGGAACAGGCAAGCAAAAACTGAGGGTAATGCTACTCAATGCTAGAAGTTTAAATCTCAAAATCCGCTCTCTCAAGGCACTCCTTAAAATGGAGAACATCGGTATCTGTGCAGTGACTGAGACCTGGTTCAAGGCTCCAGAGAGCACCCCTGCATTACCAGGCTATAGCTCATACCACACTTCAGCCATCTAACCTGGACCGGAACACCAAAGGTGGAGGTGTGTCCATATTCATCAAGGATATCTACACCTCCAGGCTAGTTGCTCAGCATAATGCATCAGATGTTATCCAAGTGCAACTAACTCTGGGCAAAACTGCAATCCAAATTGTAGCTTGCTACAGACCCCCACTCCTCTTTTCTTTATGTACTGGAAAATATTAGGGTTCAACCAAACACCCTAATAATGGGCGCCATTAACTGGGAAATCTACTCATGTGCCAACTCCTTCACTCAACACTTTCTGGAATTCATAAATTCCAATGCCCTGGATCAACTTATCCACACCCCCACCAGGGGCAACAATATCCCAGACCTAGTCATTACCAACATGTGTGACCCGTGTTCCACACCTGAAGTCAACTCCTCGTTGGTCAGATCCAACCATAAGCTAATCACCCTAGATAGCCCCACTAACCGTTAAGGAAACCATGGTAAAAAATTTCTCCAAAGCCAACTTCATGCTTCTTAAGACAGAAGTAGCAAACTTCATGACACCCATGCAGATGGAGAATACAGTTACAACTGCTGAATCTAATGCACTCTATAAGCACTTACACGAGTGCATGGATCGTGCTATCCCAAACAGAATCAAGAAGCTATCCTCCAAAAAAAGGAAGACAATCTGGTGGTCCCCTGCCATAAACAAACTCTACAACAGAAGGAAGAAACTGTTGCAAAAGAGAGTAAAATCCCATGAGTAGAGGAGCCCCCTGGTCAGCCTCAGTAAGAAGCTGAGATCCCTAATAAGATCCTCCAAAGCTGCTACAAAAACTAAATTGCCACTGATTCTAGAGACAACCACAAAGCATTCTATAGCTATGTCAAGAATCTCAATGGTAACACCCAGATGTGCTCTGAGTTACAGCACAATGGCACGAAAATTACAGAACCAACTGATATTGCCAACATCCTGGCAGATAGGTTCAGTGCTAACTTTACCCCCCCTCTCATCCTCTAAAGGGCAACATCCCAGGCTGCATTCTACATGAATGTCGGAACCAACTGGCTCCCCCCCTAAGCATCATGTTCAATCATAGCCTCATGTCAGGCTTTGTGCCCACTGAATGGCGCACAGCAACAGTTATCCCACTCCACAAAGGGGAAGCTACCACTGATCCCAGGAGCTATCAGCCTATTAGCCTGACAAGCCTGGTCTGTAAGGCCATGGAACATATCATCATGGAACTCATAAACAAAGACACGGATGACCTCCAAACTCTGGACGCCACCCAGTTCGGGTTTGTGAAAGGCAGATCATGCCTACTGAACCTGATCGACTTCTCTGAAGGAGTCACCAAAGCCATAGATGAGGGTAATGTGGTTCACACAGCCCATTTTGACCTCGCCAAGGCTTTCGACACCATCCCCCATTCTGGAATTATAGCTAAACTCACTAAACTAGGTATAAATCCCTATGTCATTTCGACACCATCCCCCATTCTGGAATTATAGCTAAACTCACTAAACTAGGTATAAATCCCTATGTTACAAGATGGGTTGTCAACTGGCTCACTGACAGAGCCCACACTGTAAAAGTTGCAGACTCCAAATCTGACTTCAAACCAGTGACAAGTGGAGTACCACAGGGTTCAGTCCTGAGACCTCTCCTGTTTGGTATCTACTTCTCTGAAGTACAGGCTAACAGAAGGCCTTTGGCTAACAAAGTTCGCAGATGACTGCAAACTAAGAGCCATAGTAGAGTCCCCAAATGATGTGGACATCCTACAGAAGGGCCTCGCCGAGAGAGATGCCCAGTGTCAGAGCCATGGCCTCAAGCTGAATGCCACAAAGTGCACCGTCATCTGCTTTGGTAAAAACTCCGTAAGCATGAACTACCACATAGGCGGCAGTCTACTTAATGCCGAATGTGTGATACGAGACCTTGGGACCCAGGTGAACAGTAGTCTTTACTTTGATAATCACATCGCCACAGTAGTCAGGAAATCTTTCTACATGGCACACCTCATCACAAAAGGGCTCTCATCCAGGAAGAAAGAGGTCACTGTTGCCTTCTATTCAACACTCAGACCCATTACAGAGTACAACACCTCTTTTGGAATGTACCTCACAAGACATCTGCAGCAGCTGGAAAGGCCACAGAAGTACCTCACAAAGAGGATTACTGGCCTCAAACAGATGCCCTATACGGACCGTCTCAAAAAACTCAAGCTTTACTTCGTAGCATATCGCCTACTCCTAGGTGATCTCTGCCTAACATATAAAGCTATGTTAAACCCAGAGCTGCTGGACATGCTACACCTAAAGAAATTCCAATTCCTCTGAGTTACACGTTCTAGGGACCTAAACCTTGTCACCACAATAAATAGGACATGCTGGAGGAATAGATTCCTGTCCCAGAGACTTCCCATACTCTGGAACAAGCTACCCATCTATGTAAAGCAAAGTTCTTCATTAGCACTCTTCAAGAAAAATCTTGATGAGTGGATGGGAAATAGGAAATACACCCCGGGGATCACTTCTGTGGCTCTGCTCGACAGGGGCACACGAAAATAACTTTCCTGGGTGGCGTAAGCCAAGGAACCTTATTGGCTAAGCTTACTTAGGCCCTTGGGCCAATAGATTAGTACCTACCTATGAACCTACTCTCTTTATGCTGCCCTTGGGTATTTACTGGCTGGAAACTCTGCCCCACAGGTTGAGATGGATTGGAAAAGACAATGTCATACATGAAATTATGTACTTACCATAATGCTAAATATGTGTTGTCTTCTTCCATCCTTCTCAACCATCCCTGCCCCACTCCATTCTCCTTTTCAAACTGCCATTCCTGGTACGTTACTTTTGGCTGACTGTTTAAGGACCAGCCTGAAGCTTACATCAGGACTACTGAGGTAGCATCCTTTGTTTCTCATCTCTGTCTAAGAACTTCCATCTCTTTCCTTTTGGTAACTCTATTTTCTTTTACAGCTTTGGTCAGGGAACTAATAGGGCAAACTTGATCTGAGGAGATTCAGTGAGGGTACTGGACGTGGAGCTTCAGGGTGATATCCAGTAACCCATAGGTTGAGATGGATGCAAGAAGACAACATGAATTTAGCATTATGGTAAGTACATAATTTTCACTTCTGATTCATGTATGCATGCAGTATCTATGTTATAGAAACAGTATTTTTAAATGTAAATCTCTGAAATTTATCTCACTTAAAACAAAAGTTATGTACTTGCCATAACTATAGATCCATGCTGTCTCATGTTCGGCCAGTTCACCTTTTGGAATTAACAGATCCAACCAGATCAGACGTCAGCACTTTTTTTGAAGCTGTGAATTCAGGGAATACTGATTCTTCCCTACCCTTAATTCCCTCTAATCCACCCAAGTACCTCAGATCGAGTTTGCTGACACATCACCAGCTATTACCTAGACTTAACCTGATGAATACAGGTACTAAGGGACATATGAATACGCACAGGAAGGTACAGCATATAGAAATGTTCATAGACAGGGTTTCCAATGAGGTCTACACGGTCATTAAAAGCTGTTAATGACAATATTAGAAGGAAGGGAGGGGTATGTTGAACTGGATGAAAATAAGACAACACGGCTCCTCTATTTTTATATTAAGTACATAACTTTGTATCTGATGTTGTCTGTTTTTATCTGATTCAACCTTTGGGACAGTTTTTCAAGCTGTTAAACACCCAGTTGTTGTCAAGGAATGACAGTCCTGAAAATGGTGGAACAGAAAGAATAGCATGATCTGGACTGCACATCCGAATTTATAATGGAATATGGAGGTAACAGCAGTGGATCATGATGCTGCTGCACAAATGTCATCAAAGGGAACTCCCTTCATGAAAACAAAAGCAAACACTTCTCTTGTGAGGTACTGATTTTGCTTGAAAGGGCAAACTCAGTTTATTATAAATAAAGGAAATGCATTCTGATTGCCATTTGGATAACATAACTTTTGTTATACCTTTACCCAACTATGACTTGGAAAGAATAAAAGCAGTTGATCTGGCTTTCAGAAATCCTTTGTTCTATGTAGGTAGAATCTGAGCTGCTGAACACCCAGCATGTGCAGCATATATTCCCCTTTGTCTGAGAATCTTAGAAAAATGACAGACAAATCAATTGACGGATTTAGATTTGCTTCAGAAGTCACCTTGGGAAGAGAGGTTGAATTCCTTTTTCAAGGCCACTCTGTCTTTATGACAAAACAAATATGGTGGTTTGCAAGATAGTGCTTGTATCTCAGAAATTAGTTTAGCTGAGATTAACTCCAACAATGAAGTCAGTTTTCCAGGCAAGACAATTCAAGTCAGCAGAAGATGGAGGTGCTTAGGTCAAAACTTGAAGCCATATAGTGAGATATCCCACAGAGGATATGGGTTCGTAATTGGGGGTTTACGTAAAAAGGTGCCTGTAAGGAAAGCTTTAGAAATTTTAAGAAAGGCGAAAGTGTCATTGAGTCCTACATGGAAATTTGAGATAGCTGCTATCTGCATTTCGATAGTTGAGAAACCGGAAACCTTTTGAATTCTGACAAAAAATCCAAAATCAAAGAAAGAGGTACTGAGAAAGGGTTTAATCCCTTTGATGAGGCCAAGAAAAGATTTTTTTCCCCCACTTTCTTTAGTATATATTTTTTTTGGGTGGAAAGCTTTTGAGAAGGTGAAATAATGTGTACCACAAGGGAAGATAGCCTGGCATCCCTGGAAAGGTGACTCAAAAGGTCTAGATTCTATTTTAATACCCATGGAGGATGTAATAAATAAGGCCACAGGAAGGGGAACCAAACCTGCCAGGGCCAAAGGAGGTAATGAGGATCACTCTGATCTTGTACCTTCTGGCTTTCTGAATAAATTCTGTCATTAAGGGTATTGGAGGAAAAGCGTAGAGGGGATTTGGGGACTTACTGTGAACTAGCTCATGCCTCAGTGACTGTCCCTGTGAGAGTATTAAGGCAAAGTAACTGCAGCAATTGCTGTTTAGGTACGAGGCAAACAGATCTCAGCAAAGTTGGCCACAGTGGCTGAAAAATCTATGTTGTCATTGATTGAGGAACCACTTGTTAGGCAGAAGTATCAACCTGCTCAACTTGCCTGCTAGTACATTTGATGTTGGTGTCAGAGCAAATTTAGGAGGGAGAACTCTTCATAAATACAAGGGCCATTTAGAGCACTGGATAACGGGAGTGTTCCAAACTCCCGAGGGGATATTGGCCATTGCTTCATTGCATGGCCACAATGTAGATAAACCAGAATGGTTTCCTGACTTTTTTGGGTGACAATGGCAATTGGGGATACCTCTCCAAACATAACGAGTTGATTTCAATATTACTTCAGACTCTGTTATGGACAGAACTATACAGCTGTAATAAAACAGAATTGTGCTCAGGGGAACATTTCTGGATGTTTGGAGTTTTTTAAACCCTAGCAAGCAGGCATACAAGTTCACTACACTAGGTGGAAGCTCCTCCAGTCATAATGACTACTTTTGATCTCCCAGGAGCTCTTGGGGTGTGTTGTAGGCTCAGTTACTATTACGGATCTCCTTATGGACCACAACGGATCTCCTTATGGACCACAAGGCAGAGTTGGAGGTGTCCAGACTGGAAGAAGTTCAGCTACCTACACAATGGAGAATGGACCTCAACTTTAAAAAATCAGGACATAAAGGTCAATGTATATAATTGCATGACCAAATATTTAGGGGATAATCTTTCAGGCTCAATGCCCCAGAGGTATGGTGGGAGTCAGTTAAGGTAGAACTTAGAGAGACTTGTAAATGAGCAAAAGCCAGACTCCCAAATGGGATGAAGCAATCAGAAACTTAGAGAGACGAGTGGAAGCAGCCTGAGAGGAAATCACGACTAGCAAGTTTAGGAACTTTAGTAGATCCTATACATATAAAAAGGTCTTACAGACATTAAATATAATGCGCAAGGACAAAGTCTACCTTTATCTGGAAAGAGCAGCTCTCTACTCCAGGGCAGAAGGTAACAAGCTTGGCGCATTAGTGGCTCACAGACTAAGATGCAGAAGGAGACATACGTATAGAACAAAGATTTATACTACCTCCCTTAATAACTTTGGTACTTCCAGTAATGAGATTAATGCAGCCTTTAAGAGTTATTATAAGGACATTTACATGCGGGCCAAGAGTAATTCAGATGCATGTAATGATGTTGCCCAGTAGTTTAAGCTTATTGACTGGATGGATCTTTCTCCTGAGGAATATGCATGACTCAGCCATCTGACAGCTAGTGAGAAGGTATAACTGGCTATGGCACACTCACCTAGAAGGAATGCCTCAATACAGAGACGTAGATTTTGCTGAAGGAAGTGATATCTCTAGTGCTGGCAGAGATGTCTGTAGAATTTCAAAATGAAGGGTTGATTACTCCTCCTTCTAAGCTTCAATCACTACAGCATTACCCAAACCAGGTAAAGACCTCATTGAGGTTAGCAACTACAAATCCATTTCCTTCTCAGGCAGGATTTGTTCAGGAAGCAGCAGTGTGGATTATTTAAGAATACATGCAGGGAGTTAAAAAACACCTACGAGCCTGCCATTGTGGCTCAAATTTATTATTTGAAAGCATTCATCTCAAAACAGTGGGAAAACTTGTGGAAGGTCCTCAGACACACAAGTTTTCCTACATACTTAAGAGCTATTCAAGCTTTACACCACGAGCAAAGAACGAGAAAGCTGACAAATGTTTTTCTATCTGCATTTAATCTACATAAGGACAGAAGGCCATCCATCATGGTTATCGTCTGTCCCCAAAATTATTTTTACTTGTAAACAAACAACTCAATAGGATACTGTTGTCTGATCATAGTCTGAGAAATTACAAGCTTTTTGGGGTAGACTGTATGATTCTCTCTCAAAACCCCCCAGACATGATTTATCTGAACTGGATCAGCTGCTACTGAAGCTTACAGATATATCAGACAAAGATAAATAAGAGTAAAATCACAGTTTACCCAGCAAACTCTGCAACGAAGATGTGGAAGTTAAGTAATCCTTTAAATACTTCTTGATGGGCCTCTTCAACTATTACATATTTAGGCATCTAGATTCAATTGGACCCTAATAACATGCCTCATAATATTAAAATTAAGGGCCGCTAGATTATAAATTGTTTTGCCAAAACTAACTGGGATATGGTTTTAACAGCTGTTGATATTTTGTAGAATATTTGTGTATTACGAATTATGTACGTATAGTGTTTTTAAATTATTATAATTTCATTGGTGGGAGGGGGTAGTCATATGACTTGTTAATTGCTATTTTAAGCTGTTTGAACATGATGCTCACTGTTCTGATGAAGCCTGGTATTTGGACTGGGTGAAAGCGCTTAACAAGAAGTTTGCAACAGTGGAAGTTTGTTTTGTGAAGTTTTATTAAACTGCTATTGCCTTGCTATTCTACGTTTTTGGAGATCATTTGTGGGTCCATTGTCCGGTGTGCCGTGGTTTTTTGCATATGCTTTATAGTATTAAGCAACCTACCTGGGATAATCTATATGTGGGAGTACATGATTGGCAGTGGATGAAACTGTCCTTACTAGGCAGAATACAGACAGTTAAAATGTTTGCAGCCCTGTAGCTGTTTAATGTATTCAGGCATACATCCACATCCAGCAACCATCTCATTGTGCACCAGATATTTGTTCTTAACCAATTAATATGGGAAGGTCTCTAAAGTAGTGGTCATAGCATCCACTAATGATCTGGGGTTGGACATTACTCATTGAGGCTATTATGAACTGGCATATATGTTGAGTGCCATGTTTTCAATAAAGGAGAAAGAATTACCTACCTGAACTCACTCATACCATGGGCACTGAGATGGTATTTTAGAGGTTTACCCAAGTGATTTTCTAATTGATCCAGTATACATCAAACATCTGCAGCATTGAAGGTACTAAATATGAATATTCCTGAGCCTTCAGTTTGGGGCTTGGTGGTTTCTACATGGGGCTGTTCTTATCTCATTGTAGATAAATATCCCATAAAATCTGCAAGGTGGACTAGAAACAAGAAGTTATGTACTCACAACGTTCGATGTATGTAGTCCATCTCGCCTCACATTCTTACCCGTGGCTTCGGAGCCGAATATCGGCTCTGACTCGGCCAAACTTTACTAGCTCGAAGTCTTCTATTGGCTGGGCTAAGAAGGTATCCCATGCTGCACTGCTCCATATACCCACATCTAGTTTGCTGCAAACAGCACACTCATACCCCATGCATAACAACATCCAAGTAAAGAGGAATAAACTAAAGGTGAAGGGAGCTCTAAAACCAGACCTAACCTCCAGATCCTCCAGGAAGGGGGAAGGTGGGAGGGTAAGTAAGAATGTGAGGTGAGATGGACTACATACATCGAACGTTATGGTGAGTACATAACTTCTTGATGTTATGTAGTCCAATCTCGCCTACATTCTTACCCGTGGGACAGCGTCCCTAGCACCTACATCCTGGGATGCTCAGAGGAAGATACTCCTGAGTACTGTGGAACCAAAGGAAGACCTGCCCCTAGATACCACGTCCAGCTTGTAATGAGTAGCAAAGGTGTGAGGAGATGCCCAGGTAGCTGCAGCACAAATATCATCTATAGACAATCTGGCCTGAGCCTTGACTGAGAACGGTAGGTCTTTATCCCCTGAGGAATAAGTGAAAGAGATGCAATTTGATATCCATCTGGATAGGGTGATTTTGGAGACAGGGGACCCAATTCTGTTTTCCGAAAAGGAGACAAACAGCTGATCAGATTTTCGGAGATCTTTGGTTCTGTGTAGATAGAAACGTAACTGTCTGTGCACATCCAACTGATGAAATTTAAATTCTGCCTTGTTTGAAAAAATGGGGAAAAAAACACTGGCAACTCAATAGATTGATTAAGATTAGATATGGACGCCACTTTAGGAAGAAAGGAAGGGTTTGGTCTAAGAGAAACCCTGTCCTTATGAAAGATCAATTATGGAGGTTTGATAGAAAGAACTTGAATTTCTGAAAAGTGTCTGGCTGATGTGATGGCTATTAAAAAGGCAGTTTTCCAGGTCAAGAATTTTAAGTTACACGTAGCTGCAGGCTCAAAGGGTGGTGAAGTAAGGGCTTGCAGAACAAAATTTAGATCCCAGGGCATGATTGGTTCTGAGACAGGAGGACGGAGTAACAGAGTGCCCTTCAGGAAAGCCTTACAGAGTCTGTGAGCCATCAGACTAGGCTCATTAGCAACATGAAAATTAGAAATTGCTGCTAATTGAACTTAAATGGTAGTGGACGCTGAGCCCTGCTGGAAAAGCATAAACAAAAACTCCAAGACAGAAGCAATTGGAGCTGTGTAAGGGTCAATTCCTTGGGTATGAGCCCAAATAGAAAACCTCCTCCATTTGCTGGAATAAATCTTCCTAGTAGAGGGCTTGAGAGAGGAAGACAAAATATGAACTACCTCAGGTGAAAAATGATTAAGCCCAACTAACGACGGAAGTGGATTAGCCAGGTTGTCAACCGGTGGGTCCGCAGAGAGGGGTGGAACTGTCCCAACATGTGTGTCAGTAAGTCTGGTTGTGGGTCCAGAGTCCAAGATGTGTCCACAATGTAGGGATGGAAAAAGGGGAACTAGACTTGACAAGGCCAGTGTGGAGCAATTAGAATCATTCTGCTTTCCAAGGATTGCACTTTCTGAATCACTTCTGATAGCAAGGGGAACGGAGGGAAAGCATAAAGCAGACCGGAGGGCCAATCGTGGACTAGAGCCGTCCCTGGGCGACTCCCCCTGTGGGAGGATCAGCGTGAAGTAGCTGCTGCATTTGGCATTGAGGGGACTGGCAAAAAGGTCGCAGCAAAGCTGACCCCATCTGATGAAGATTCGTTCAACTAGACGATTCAGGGACCACTCAAGGCATCAGAATAGCTCTGCTTAGCCTGTCTGCTATCACGTTGGACTTCCCCGGAATGTGCATTGCCACCAGAAACCGTTGGGAAGATACTGCCCACTGCTACACTCGCATGGTCTCTCTGTACAGGGGGTATGATCTGGTTCCTCCCTGCTTGTTCAGATACCACACCACTGACATATTGTCCGAGTGTATTGCGATAGTCCCGAAAGGTAGAAAGCTCTGAAGTGCCTGCAACGCAAGTAGCACCGCTCTCATCTCTAGGATGTTGATATGCAGATGTATCTCGTGATCTTGCCACATGCCTTGGACTGTCCTGCCGAGATAATGCCCCCACCCCACCCCATCTGGGAGGCATCCGTGGTCACTGTGGCAACCGGGGGTGGTGGAACGAAGGGTTTTCCCCTGTCCAGATTGTTGGTGCAAAGCCACCAACTGAGATCCTGTTTGCATCTGTCCGTGAGCAAAATAGGGTGGGAAAGTGGAAGTCTCTGGAGAGACCATTGAGCAAAGAGGAGTCATTGAAGGAGCCTCATGTGCAATCTCGTTAGAGGGACCAACATAATTCTTGCTGCCATAGTCCCCAGGAGTTGGAGAACCCATCTTGCCTTCGCTTTCCTCAGGGGTAGCAGGGCGTGCACCTGTTGCTGTAAGACTCTGATTCTTTCCTGCGGTAGAAAGGCTCGCATTTGAACGGTGTCTAGCTCTGCAGCTATAAAAATGACACGCTGTGAGGGCAACAAGGCAGATTTTTCCCAGTTCAGTGTTATACCCAGCTGTTGACAGAGAGTGATGGTAGCATCCCTGGTTTGGATTAGTAGATGCCTGGTGGGGGCGGTGAGGAGCCAGTCATCCAGATATGGAAACACTTGGAATCCTTGACGTCTCAAGTGAGCTGTCACCACTGCCATACACTTGGTGAACACCCTGGGGGTTGTGGTGAGACCAAAGGGCAGGGCTTGAAACTGAAAATGACTGGCTCCCAGCTGGAAGCGTAGGTGACTCCTGGATGCCCTTGTCCATTTTCATATGGTAGTAAGCATCCTTGAGGTCGATGGAGCACATCCATACTTCTTTTCCCAACAATGGGAGAATTGACTGTAGTGTGACCATATGGAACTTGGCCTTTTGTACATAGTTGTTCAGTTGGCTGAGATCTAATATGGGTCTCCGGTCCCCTGTTCTTTTCGGCACCAAAAAGAATCTGAAGTCCCTAATCCGATCTGGTCTGAGGGGACATGCTGGATGACTCCTTTTTCTAGCAGCTTTGAAACCGCTGAAGCTGCGTGATCCCTTTGACTGGGTGGAACATCCGGGATTTTTCTGACAGGAGGGGAATCTGACGAAAATGGGATGAGATAATCTCCGGAAATTATTCGTAATACCCATAGTTCCTGGGTGATGCTTTGCCAGGCTTCCGGGTATAACGATATTCGACCCCCGACTGGCTCCAGAACGATATTCGACCCCCGACTGGCTCCAGAAAAGCACAGTCGGGTATCCCATCAGGAACGATGGTAGGGAGAGCCGCGAAAGGAATCGCGGTCTCCCGAATTGCGGGGGTCCCCTCTGCCTCTAGGGTGGCATCTCCCTGAATAACCTCCCCCTCCTCTGCCTCTGGAGGGGGGCTCGCCTTGTGCACCGGGAAAAAACCTCTGTGATTTTTTGAACCACATCTTCCCACCCCCTCTGGGCCTTGGGGTAAGGCCTAGAGGTAAGGGAAAAACGGACCCCTACAGCAGACAGAGTCTTTCCCTCTTGCTCGCACCTGGTGCGGGTGTCTTTCACCTTGGTTCTGAACAAAGAAGAACCATCAAAGGGGGCGTCAGTGAAAGAAGACTTGAAGGCCTCTGCAAAATGACAAAGGCGTATCCAGGCTTGCCTCCTAAGGGCGACTCCTGAGCTTGCTGCCCTACTCGCTCCCTCGGCCGCATATGAAATGAGCCGCATGGAGGAGTTAACGATGGAATTGAGGGTAGACACCTGGGCGTTAACCGTCTGGGCCACTGCCTCAGGAACGTTACCCATGAGAGTTTCTCCTAACTCCTTGAGGAGATCTCTCTGGAGCCAAGTAAAATGAGACAGGTAGTTCAGCGACCGTAAGGTAAAGGTTGCTGATGAGAGGGTATGCGTCCCGTACCGGTCCATGGTCCTAGACTCCTTGTTAGCAGGATGGATGGAGGAAGAACCCTCAGCTAATTCCTTCAGAGTGGCCGCCGCCACCCCCATGGCATCCACAGAGACTACTTTGGACAAAAACTCCTTACCCGGGGGAGCAGACAGAAATTTATTGGGTCTCCTGGGTACGAGTTCCACAGAATCAGGGTTTTCCCACACCCTTCGACAAATTAAATCCAGGAGCTCGAAGGGTGGGGACACCCAGGAGGCAGAGGGCTGAACACCAAAGGCCTTCAGGAAGACCGACTCCTCCTCGGAGGGGGCTTTGGACATCCAGTCACCTCTTTGTTTCAATATCTCCAGGATGTCAGAGAAAGAAACATCGTCAGAGGATGACTTGGGGGACCCCTCCGATTCCTCGAGATCAGTATCTGAGGTGAGAGACTCATCCTGGCAGCCTATGTGCTTCCTCTTGCACGTTTTCTTTCTTGGGGGCTCCTCAAGCAAAAATTCTGAGGGGCCCTCAGAAACTTGGGGACCACTCGTGGGGGTATCCCTAGGCCTTGGGGCTCTGCTGTCTACAGATAGGTGGTGATCAGAGGCTCTCACCAGAGTGGTAGGGGACAGAATGACAGACCCGCATGATGTGGCTGAAGATCTGGCCAGCGCACTCCGCATGGCCTAAAAAGGCTGCCCCCCCGAGTCCGAGGACCGGCCAGCCTCCGAGATCATGACAGGAGCCGGGGTTCCACGAGTCGAGGCACTGAGAGGGGGACTAGGAACCAACAGGTGTCCTGAGGTGTCCACCTCGGGCCCGACTGAAGAATCCCGGATCCCGAACCCTGTGGACAGCGCCGACAGGGTCAGAGCTGATGTCGGCACCAATGAGCCTGGAGGGGCCATCGGAACCGACCTAAGAACATCACATAGAACGGAGCATTCCGGCTCCGAAGACAGAGATGCGCTCGGAGGAGGAATAATTGAAGAAGGTATCGGGACGGGCTCCGGAGCTGAATGGGACAGAGCGGAGAACAATTTAGCCAAAACAGGTGATTGAAGGAGCCTCTGGACCACCCTATCGACATCCACATCTGAAAGTGTCCTGGAGGATTTGGAGGACAGGGAGGAAGATTGCTATAAATTCTGCCAGTGAAGTCTTTCAGAGTGCAATGGAACAAATTCTTCCTGGCTATCCATATGCTATTATAGTAGATGATATTCTGCTAGGAGGCAATGTTGAAGTCGAACATGACAGAAACCTAAAGTTCTACAATGAACTTGTGAAGTGAGTCTTAAGCTGAATCCTCAGAAATGAAAATTCAGGCTACAAGAAGATACTTATATTGGTCATTTGTTTACTAGTTCAGGCTTATGACCAGATCCTTCCAAACAGCAATTCTTGAGATGCCAGCACCAGACAGTGTTTAAGCCCTACAACATTTTCTTGGCATGGTCAACTTTCTAGGCAAGTTAATTCCAGGTTTGAGCCAATTTTCAGCACTGTTAAGATAGCCGATATGCAAAGATATAACCTGTTCCTGGTTAGAACACTACCAAAGAACATCTGATGCCCTGAAACAGAGAATTGAGAGTCCACCTATTTTAAAATACTATGATGTTTACAAACCAGTAACTCTTTCATGTGATGCTTCAAAGTTTGGTCTTGGTGCAGTCATTCTTCATGAGGATAGACAAGTAGCCTATGCACTGTGAACTCTTCAAACAGAGATGCAGTATGCTCAGATAAATAACTTTTGGCAATTGTGTTTGCATGTTCGACGTTCCATGACTATATTTGTGACACTGTCAGCCTAGCTATTTGGAGTTCTGTAAATAATTCTATGTCATTTGTGAATACTGATATGATTTATTTATACAGAACTGTACTGTCATTTGTGAATACTGATATGATTTATACAGAACTGCATGTTATGTACTGAGCTTCAAGAATGTAACTACAGCATACCCTGCTGGTTGGTTTACTTACAAAACTTCAAGAAAATAAGTTGAAATTAAGTGCTTTATGATGTGTTATAAAAGTTAGTTAATGCAGCAAGGATACAGGATGTCTAGAGCTAGAAGTTTCTCTATTCTCAGAAAAGAAAAGTAATTACTAGGTTTAAAATGTAAAGTGTTTGCTTTATCACACCCTAGCGGCTACACAGTTCTGCAAACATCTGAGAGATATGTACTTCTCACACAGAGATGTTAAAATTCTGTTAGCATCTGTTTAGCCTGGGAACTGAAGTCAGGTGACAAAGAGTGATGTCATCCAAGCTAACCTAGCAGTAATGTTTGATATTAATTTAAGAACTCTCTCAGAGAGACTATGCATCCTGTATCTTGTCTTGGGACCTAGAAACATCCACTCAACACTTCTGCCTGTGTGTTATCTGTAAGTAAGACTTAGGGCATAGTATCTCTTTTAGATATAGATAGGAATATACTAAAAGATTAGTTTAGATGTTTTCTGTTTTTATTTGAGACTGGCTTGCAATGTTGTTAAAACTATTTCCTGTGATTTTGACTGTGTTTGTTTTTTGAGTATTGTCTTGTTCTTTTATTATTTATTATTAAATATATTTAAACCTATTTTTGTGGCTGATATTTGAGACACATACTTAAGCTCTTAGCATACTTGCATATGTATTTGGTGACACTCCTAAATAGCCTTGGTCTTGGTCAGACTACCATTTGGATAATAGTAACATTACACAGTAGGATTGGACTTCCCTTTGTTAAGGGCCTGAAGCAGCTGATAAAGAGTTGACTAGTGGCAGCTGGAACTAATGTATAGTCTAGGCAGGAGGAGGCATAGCTAGTAAATCTGTGCCAGCCTTTCCTAGGGGTGTGTGTGTGTGTGTGTGTGTGTGTGTGTGTGTGTGTGTGTGTGTGTGTGTGTGTGTGTGTCTCAGCTACTTGGGCAGGGACACAAAGCACTGGTTGGACAGATAGGGTGCTGGAGTTCTTAGCTTGGCCACCCGGCTGAGATCTCAACCCTATAGCTGTGCCAGTGGGGACCTGTAGAAAGAGGGAGAAACCAGTCCCAGACTGACTTTGACCTATCTGTGCTCTTAAGGGAAACTGTACTTTACTGTGTGTGTACGTGTCATTCTCCCATTGTGTACACCCCCTCACTGTTGCCAGTGGTGAGGACTGAGGCTCCTTGATTACTGGGTCAGTGCAGGGGTATCACATATTAATTGGTGGCAGTGGTGGGATATCCACATCACATATTAACTAGTTTGTAATGGTGTGGATATTGAATTCCTGTAGCCTGTATACAATGGTCACTGAAGGTGTTTGTACTCTCAATCAGTCAAGCAGTGAACATTCAGAGTTCATATCACAATTGATTTATTTATTTTTTTTTTGTTAGCTTAGTCAGGAACAACAGGCAACCATGTCAACAGAAGAGTACGGCAAGCTGACAAGGAGCCAGTTGGCTGAAATGTGCCAGGCTAAAGGACTGGTGCATGCCAACCTGACTAAAGCAGACATGATTGCAACTTAAGTCACAGAATACACAGCAACCAGGAGGCCAATCAGACTGGTCGTGGAGATGTACAACCCTCAGAAAATGGACAGCTCAACCTTTCCACAGAGGACTTAAAACTCTGTTTGGAGTTAAGAGAGACTTGAGCTGGAGGCCAAGCATTTGGAAATAGAGGCAGCAGAGAAACTGCAACGTCTGAAGGCTGAGGAAAATGAGAAACTGCAACACCTGGAGGCTGAGGAGAAAGAGGCACAGACAACATGAAAAG
Source organism: Protopterus annectens (assembly GCF_019279795.1). Lineage (NCBI taxonomy): Eukaryota > Metazoa > Chordata > Ceratodontiformes > Protopteridae > Protopterus > Protopterus annectens. The sequence continues at coordinate 569,192,906 of NC_056746.1, forward strand.
GGGATGCTGACTGTTTGTCGGAGTCATAGAGGTAATAGGAAAGGGAGTAACCGAACCCCAGAAGCAACAAAGGTCAGTGAGTTTCTTCCACAATTTACAGAGAAGGATAATTTTGACAGTTTCATTCATATGTTTGAGAGGGTATGTAAACAGTATAATGTTGACCACGGGCTCTGGGTACAGTTCCTGACCGCCTTACTCCATGGTAAAGCTATAGCTGTTATTTCTAAACTGTCTGACACTGATCGTTTAAATTATAATACTGTAAAAAACTGTGTGCTAGAATGTTTTAACACCTGAATCTTATAGGAAAAAGTTTTGTGAGCATAGACGCAAGACAGATGAAAGTGTGTGTGAATATATTGCTGAACTAAGGACTTATTTTCATAGGTGGGTGAGTGGATGTCAGATCACCACTTCTGAAGGGTTGGGAGACATTTGGTGAGTGAACAAGCCCTTAACACTCTGCCTGAGGACATGAGAATCTGGTTAGCTGATATACAATGCAGTACTGCAGATTATTTGCGGAAGAAGCGAGACCTACACCTAGCAAGAAGGGTATCACTGTACAGGAAAGGGACACCCAGTGCTGCTCATGGGTCTAAGTGGACCCATAGTGGGCAGCCCAGACTGCCCCAACAGAGTCTGCCAGTAGCAGGTAATCCACTAGTCCAGGTACACATCCAGGACCAAAGGTTAAATGTTTTAAATGCAACCAGTGGGGCCATGTAGCATATAGATGTCCACGGAGGCAATGTGGAGAACAAAAGGTGGGAGGAGCCAGTAAATGGGAATGACAAAATGCCATAAGGAAGTTGTCTTGAGACAACAAGGGTACCGAACTACCACAAGAGGTTATATCCTATCTTAGTGGATGGGAAAGAGGCCACTGCTAAGAAAGAGCTTCTGACCTAACCATTGTGAAGCCTGCAATGGTTAAAAGAGGAGCACTACTTGTTTGGGCAGTCCACTCCAGTCAGAGCTTTAGGAGGGACCCCATTCCAAATACCTTTGGGTAGTATTCACCTTGACTGGGAGGGTGGAAATGGAAGCCAGGAAGTAGGTGTGTTTGAGGATATTGAAAAAACACAGCAGACACCAGCGATTAAACCAAATAACTTTTAGTAACAACCATCTGGTACGTATATAAGTGTAGCAATCAGTTTGTTTATATTTTATGTTGCTGCTATCAATCCTTATGTGTCTGTATGTAATAAAGTATATAAATGAACACCCCAGCCTCTTCATCTTAACTAGCTACATAAGGCGAGACACAATGGGTAACACTAAAATCCACCTACTCGGGTAAGGAAAACGTCTGATGGCCCACAAACGGACAAAAGTTGTCATTACTACTATATATTTGATGAAGTACTGGGAGAGGTAGAGCCAGGACAAAATGGCAGGGATCTAAACTAGTAGTGAAGACAGTTACACTAAATCAGAGAAACCTCTTGAATAGTTTTGTATTTTTACATGTAGATATGCATCTTACTGGTCAGAAGAATACAACCAGTCTCCCCTTGTGAGTGAAAGGAGAATGGACTCTAATGTGGGCAAGCAAAACGATTCTTTTGTTGTGATTCTGCATGGGTCTGAAAGTTGTGTGCCTTTTTGGGCACCAGAAACACTCTGGAATAAATCTTTGCCCCTGCTAGTCTACTTGGACTTCTTAAACAATCTTTTTATAAGGAAATGTAGCACCTCCTTTCCACTTGTACATTATAAAGGGATGGGACATGCGGCAAGATTTGAGACAGGCATCTCCATCTACACTTGGAGGGGATGCAGTAACCATTTTTGATTAACAGTAGTAAGCATCCCTCCTTGAAGATACTGCACTGATGAGAGAAGTGGAAATAGAAACTCCCACTGAATATCTACCAAAGCCAGCCAGTCAAAATACGAGTTGGTAAAGAAGAGATTTCTACATAAAAAGTACACCAGCAGCATCACAAAGAATGGTGAGGCCCATGTCCTATGGAGGAACAATGTTGCTGGTATCTAGATGAAAATGACTAATTAGCTCGTACTTCCTGCTGCAGGGGGGGGGTGTCTACACAGTGTACCATAAAAGCATTTTCTCTGTTTCCTTTGAATTTTAGAAAAGGAATACTAAAGAGGGTGAAAGGTGACCTGACCCCCCCCAGCAGCTGAAACAGACTGTCCTTTCTCTTTCAGGCCATGGAGGTGATAGACAACTTTAAACTCAATCCATAAGCAGACATCAGCGATTAAACCAAATAACTTTTAGTAACAACCATCTGGTACGTATATATGTGTAGTAATCAGTCAGTTACGTAGTTTGTTTATATTTTATATTGCTGCTATCAATCCTGATATGTTATTATGTAATAAAGTATATAAATGAACACCCCAGCCTCTTCATCTTAACTAGCTACATAAGGCAAGAGACAATGGGCAACACTAAAAGCCAGCTACTCAAGTAAGGAAAACTTTTGATGCCCCATAAACAGACAAAAGTTGTCATTACTACTATATATTTGATGAAGCATAATTCCTTAAAAGACACGTCCATAACCATCCTTAATGAGGACACTAAAATAACGTGTTGTCAGAGGACACTAAAATAACGTGTTGTCAGGAGTGCCGATGCATAGCTATGCCAGATACTACTGTTCTTGCACCTGCCTTGGTGGCATTAAACACTATTTCAACAATGTGGCAAGCTTGGCTGATGAGCCCCTGAAACAGATCCAGCAGGAAGGCCTTTGCCAGTATGCAATTTTTCACTCAAAAGAAAACATACGTGCAAGAGACCTGAGACACAATATGAAAGATGCACAGGACTGCTTTCTACCATGTCTCAAACCTGAGGCTCCTTACCTGTGGGAAAGAGACTGAGCTTGAGGAGTGAGCTTCGTCTCCATGGCAGCCACAGTGAGACACCTGGCTTTACAGTCTCTACCCAGGTAGCACAATCTGGGGGAAGTCTAAAATTACTGTTTGACTTTCTTGGACAAGGAACAGTGTCTCTATTATCCCAAAATGCATTCACTGAACTGCCAACAATAGTAACCAGAGCAGGGACCACACAAGAGGATGCTTACTGGCATCAACAAGTAGTCTGAAGTCTCTTTTGAGGACAGTAAAATTAATGAGAAGGCCAGCTACCTCTCTCGCTATCATTAGTAAAACTTCACTAAACCTTGGCTGAGAAGAAGCTGGAGAAATAGGCAGTATGTCAGCATCTTCCTTGGGGAGATCTTTATGAAGAATCATTTTCTTCCTCTTTCTTGGGATACTTGGAAAACCTTCCATAGCAGGAAATGAAAACAGATATCTTTTGCAGTCAAATGACCTAAAGTCAGAGGTCTCTGGATAATCTATGAAACAGGCAGGCACACAATCTGTGAAGCATATATTACAGTAGGGAGGAAAACCTTTACTGGACCTAACATCAGGGTATCGGAAGTTGGAACAGTCAGTGGTGGCCCCTCTCAAGTCAACTAAGCCTGTGTAACTTGGGACAACACTGCACATGCTAGTATACTTGGTACTGGGTGTGAAAGTAATGGACCCAATATCTGTCCAGTGGGAAGCGGAACATCAAAGGAGCTGGCACTGAAACTGAACGAGTTAATGCCAAAGCCCACTGCAAGACCAATGAAGGTGCAGAAAGATAAGCCTGTATAAGAAGGGAAAATTCCAGACCCCTTAAAAGCAGAACAGGAACAGAAGCAAATGCCCCCACTGCACACCCATACAACAACAGAAGGACCAGTGCTGGAAAATGTGAGCATATAGGATGATTTCTTGTACCTCAAGTGAAAAGCACATTGCCTCTCCAAGACCATGAGATAAATGTGCTCTCACATTCAATTCATCCTCACACCGCTCAAGGTAACAAAAGAGAGGGAAAGCAAAGGACTACTCTCCAAGTACCGAGGACCCACAATGTGCATAGCAAGACTAACATAAATGACTGCAGGAAGAGTTTATTTTATTTTTACATTTGTTGACTGGGGAAGTCCAGCTGAACAAAAAGTGAGGCTGGGGGAGGAAAGCTCAGTATATACCATACAAACAAAATCTTTTAAGTTACATATATCAACAATGCCAGGCAGCATACAATTAAAATAAACTTTACAATGTCAAAATAGATAAGATAGCAACTATACAATAGTACGGCTTTGCATACAAATTATATTCTATACAGATATAGTTACATAAATATGCATTAGGACAGATGTCACAATACAGAAGAGTGGAAAGCAAATTATGCCAAAATAGATAAGATAGCAACTATACAATAGTATGTCTTTGTATACTAATTATACTCTATGTAGACATAGTTACATAACTATGCATTAGAACAGATGTCACAATACAGAAAGGTGGAAAGCAAAAGGGTGACAATTATGAGACAGAAATGAAATGATTGGTAAAAGACCTCAGAGGAATAAGTAGAAGGTAGGGTGGGTGAATAGGCAAGGTAGAGGAGAGGAGAGGTACAGTACAAGGGAAGGAAGAAAGCCCACTGTAACTCCCTAAGAGTTGGAAACCTCCAGAGTGGAAAAAGGCAGCAAAAATTCCCTCAAACTACATCATCAACAAAGGAGAAGCAGTCTCAGATGCAGAACGTACTTCCACCTCTAAAGGATGAAAAGAAGCAGAGGGAGAGGGTGTCCCTCCATCACCGTAGCTTGAACACCTGTATTGGAGAAGCTGGCACAGCTGTGATCCTAACCAGTTAGACATGGCTGGCCTTAATGGACAACTGTTTAACAGATTATGGATGATACGATAAATAAAAAGGTTCTCATAACACTGGAGAAGAAAGAAATATCCTCAGTTTGTCCAAAGATACCACAGAACCAAAAGGAAGTTGCCAAGATTTTCCTTCGCTTGACACTTACAAAAAAGGTACAAAACTACTTTCTTTACCTTCTTAAAGTTGTCACAGTTTAAGACAAGTACTTCAGTAATGAGGCAAATACTATGGACCTAAGCAATAAAGTCAATGTTGCAACTGTGGGCATGAGTAATTTGGTTGCCATAGTAACACTTAATAGGGAAATGAGGCTTGTTGTCCGTTTCAGGGGCCCTGAAACATACCAAGAATTAAATGTTTCAGTACAACGGCAAGGCAATAATGACTTGGCAAAAAAAAAAACTAAAACAAAAAATATTTCAGAATACTGAAAAATGTTACCAAACAGAATGGCAAATAAGGTCTCTGCCCAACCTACACAAAACCAGAGCACAGAAAGTACAGTTGTGTACACTTACCATAAATCTAGATGCTCGAGTGCATTCACTGCTGCAGTCATTACATATGGGTTATCTGCTTGCAGGTAGCCCTCAGTTGGCCTGATTAACAAAGTCTTGGGTCCTGCATCGGTTGCTGTCCCTTCTTCCATGATGTCAGGTCGTCAGGGGTATAAAACATGCAGCCAATGCCATTGCATCAGTTTTTCTTGCCCCAAATGTCAGCTGCCCCCCTAATGGGGAGCAATTAAATATAAAAGTACAATGATATACCTCCAACAAAAAAGCAAATACATCAAAAAGGCTTTTAAGCATAGTAAAGGAAGGTAGAGGTATAGCTAAAAGAAGTTAGGGGCCTGGAGGGAGAGTAACCAGGACTGCAACAGTGAATACACTTGAACATCTACATTTATGGTAAGTGTACACAACTGCACTATGTTCTTCATGTTTCACTGTTGCAGTCATTACATTTGGGTAGATTCCCAAAGCTGTAGTTGGGAGGAGGAATTTAGATAGCATTAGGACCAGCTACAAGGCCCTGCAAGACTGCAGTGGCAAAGCCAGCTCTGGATTTAGAGAAAATTGGCAAATGGTAATGCTTGGGGAAAGTATGTACAGAACTCCAGGTAGCAGCTTCTAGGTTGTCCCTAGTAGGGACGCCTCTGAGAAAGGCTGTAGAGATAGATGCAGCCCTGGTGGAGTGAGGTCTTACCCCCTGGGGGATAGGTTTTCCATGGTGCTTATAAAAGAAATGAATGCAATGGCCTATCCATTTAGAAATGGTTTGTTTTGAAATAGCCTTCCCCTCTGCCCCTGCAGCAAATGCTACCAGCAGTTGTTCAGATTTCCTTTGAGGTTTAGTCCTGTCCAAGTAGAATCTGAGTATTGTCTGTGCACATCTAAGGAATGCAATATCCGTTCCCCTTTGTTCTGTGGATTGGGAAAGAAGGTTGGCAAATTAATGGACTGATTAAGAGCCACACTGTATACCACCTTGGGCATGAAGGACGGATTGGTTCTGAGGGACACCCTGTCCGCATGAAAGATGATGAAAGGCTCCAATGCCATAAGGGCCTGTAATTCAGATACCCTTCTAGCTGAAGTGATTGCTAAAAGGAAAGCTGTTTTCCAAGAAAGAAATTTTAGGTCTGCAGTAGCAGCTGGTTCGAAAGGAGGCAGAGTGAGTTTCCCCAAAACAAAGTTAAGGTCCCAGGCTGGGGTTGGAGCTCTCCTGGGTGGTCTTAAATTTTTGGCCACTCTGAGGAACTGCTTGAGCAGTGGATGAGAGAAGGGGGGGGGGGTTCTTGTGTTATAATGAGCTGAAATGGCAGAGGCGTGGATTTTAATGGAGGAAAAAGACAGGCCCTTGTGAAGCATCTCAGTTAAGTATTGTAAAATCTGAGGTAAATTGGGCACTGCTGTGCTCATCCCTTGGGAATGGTTCCAGGCACAGAATCTTTTCCATTTTTCAGCATAGGATTTTCTAGTGCTAGGCCTCCTTGCCTCTAAAATGATATCCATCCCAGGTTTACAGAGGGATGGTAAAGGAGAGATTATGTAATTAGCCAGGCTGCAAGGTTCAATGTTAGAAGCTGAGTGTGCAGAATCTGGTTCTCCTGTTGAGACAACAGGGAAGTAGTCTGAGGCAGGTGCCATGGGAATAACCGTGACACACTGCACAGGAGGGGGTACCAGTGCTGGAGTGGCCAGTCTGGAGCAATCAAAATCAACCTTTTTTTGTCCTGTTTGATTTTTAGTAGTACTTTGGAGAGCAGAGGCAGAGGGGGGAAGGCATAGTCTGATAGGTTTTTCCAGATGAAGGACAGAGCATCCACTTTCCAGGCCTGTTTGTGGGGAGTCCTTGTGCAACATTTGTCCAACTGGTAGTTCTGGGGAGAGGCAAACAGGTCTATATCTGGGCTCCCCCATTTGCTTGTCAACATGCTGAAAAATCCTTGGTTCCAGTTTCCACTCGTGTGGGTCCATGAGGTTTCTGCTTAGTCTGTCTGCCAGTGTATTTAACTTTCCTGGCAGGAAATGAGCTTGTAGGTGCACTTGGAAGCTCAAGGCTGTGTTCCACAATGCCATAGTTAGTCTGCAGAGGGGATAAGAATGTGTGCCCCCCTGCTTGTTTATTTACCACATAACAGTGGTGTTGTCCATCTTTACCATTAGTTGTCCTGGAAGAATGTGGTCCTTGAAGGCTGTCAGAGCATTCTGTACAGCTAACATTTCTTTTAGATTGATATGCAGGTGCATTTGACTTGGGTTCCATTTGCCCTGAATGCACTTCCCTGCCAGGTGAGCTCACCATGCATAGTCTGATGCGCCTGTTGTTGGGGTTTGGGTGGCAGGGGGTGGTGTGAAAGGTAATCCCTTGTTTTGGTGGCACGCCTCTGCCCAACAAAGGAACTCTAGGCATAGGCAAGGAATGATAGGAATCATTGTTTCTAGATCCTGAAAATGTTGACACCACAGGCTTTTTAGATACCACTGTAGTGCCTCATATGCAGTCTTCCATATGGAATTAGAAGAATGCAGGAGGCCATGAACCCCAAGGCTTGCAGTATTTGTCTTGCAGATAAGCAGGGTCTTTGTGGCCACTTGTTTGAAGTAGGTTGTCAAATGAATTTGTTTCTCTGCCGTGAGGTAGGCCATCTGGGAAGCTGTATTCAAGCTTGCTCCCAGGAATATAATTTGTTGACAGGGTACCAGGTGTGATTTATTTTCGTTAATGGTGTAAACTAAACAAGTTAGAACTCTTTGCACAAAGGCCAGATGATTCAAAAGTTTGTCCTGGCTTTCTGCCTGAATTAGACAATCGTCCAGGTATGGGTACATTTGAATATTTCTTTGCCTGCAAAATGCAATGACTGGAGCTAGGCACTTTTTGAATACCCTGGGCGCAGTAGATAAGCCAAAGGGCAGTGCAGAGAACTGACAGTGCATCTAGCCTGCTTTGAAGCGTAGGTATCTTCTGCAAGATTCCCTGATTGGAATGTGCAGGTATGCTTCTTTTAAATCTAGTGTTCCCAACCAGGCATCTTAGCCTAGCATAGGAAGTAATTGTTGAAGAGTCAGCATCTTGAATTTTGGAATCTTCAGAAAGGTGTTTAGAGTAGACAGGTCCAGGATAGGACGTCATGAATTGTCTTTTCTGGGTACCAGGAAAAGTCTCAAGTAGAATCTTTGTCCCTTTTCCTCTTCTGGTACCAGTTGAATAGCCCCCATGCTTGAGAGAGAAAGTACTTGTTTTTGGGCCTCTGCCCACTGATTTGGGGGTAGGTCCGGCCACCTGCTTGGTGTTGGCAACGTATGAAAGTGAAATCTGTATCCTTGGGACACTATATTTAAAACCCATTTGTCCTGGGTAATGAGTTCCCAGTTCTTTGTATGAAAAGCAATCTTTCCCCCCAAAGGGGCAGCCAGTTGATAAGTGCTTGGAAATTTTAAAAGGAAGTCATTGGGGCAGTTTACCATGGGGGGGGGGGGTGTTATTACTCCCAGATTTGGAAGTGGAGGACCCTCACGGCTTAGTCCTGTGTGTCCCCTGGGACTGAAACCTGGGATTTTTGCTGTGTCTGAGTTTGGTTTGAGAAGACCTGGAAGGGGCTGGAAAAAAACAATTCTTAGAAGGCCAGCGCCTACTAAATCTAGGAGGCTGAACTTATAAGAAATCTTTAACAGTTTGCATAGATTTAGCTTTATCTTCCATCTTTTTAAGAACTTCCTCAGCCTTGCTGTCAAATAGGCAGTCCTGATTTAAGGGAGCATCCAACAATTTAGCTTTAACATGATCAGGCAAAGATTGCTCCTTAAGTAAGCATGCCTTCTGAGCACAGACCCAGTAACAGTGGCCTTGCAAGAGGCCTCTAATGAATCAAAACCACATTGCAAAGTATGTTTTCCAACTTGTTCAGCAGAATGCATTAAATCCTGTAATTCTTTATTTTCCACACAGTCAGGAATCAACATCATTTTCTGTTTAAGCAATCCAATAACATGTTGCTGATATTTTAACATATGAAACTGTCAGTTTAAAGCCCTAATGGCCAAGGTTGCAGTATCCAGCGCCCTGGAGTCTCTGTCAGAAGGGGTAGGATTTTTAGCAGTAGAAGCCTTAATGCCCTTGGGCCCCTGTGAAATAGTCTCTGGATTTGCAATAGGATTTTTAAAAAGAAACTTGTGTGACTCAGGAACCCTGTAGTATTTGCCTGGTTTTCTAGGAGCAGGAGGCAAGGTATCAGGGGCCAAACTAGATTCCGAAAAAGCATCAACAATGTCTAGTTCAGGAGGAATAGCTAAAGGCTTATGCTGAGGTAGGAGTAAGAAATCCCTAAGCCTCTTTTTTTCAATCAGAAAAATCCTGGCTTTCCCAGTGGAAATGCTCCCTTAGAGTATGTAAGGTTTCCCCAAAGAAAACTCCTCTGGAGGGGAAGCAGAAGAAATGGAGTCCTCTGCATCAGAATCCTCATAAGTAGATAAGGGCAAATCCAGATCATCAGAAGAATCAGAAAAAACAGAATCCTGGTCAGAAGATTCATAAATCACTTCAATCCTAGGCTTCTTAGAAAAGGGGGGGGGTTGACTACCCCTGATTAGAGTTATTAGATTTTCAGCCATTCTTATCATTTGTTTTTTTAGGCATAGAGGCCTGAGCATGTGGCCTGGGCGTCAGTTTTTTAGGCATGGTTCGAGATTTAGGCCTAAGAGAAGAAGGAGGCGTCGGTTTAATGTGCAAGTCTGTAGGCCTGAATACACAGCGGCTCCGGACCCATCCAAGGTAGAGACATCCGCTGGTTCCATAGTTGAAGCATTTCGCAGCATACCGGACTCCAAGTGGGTCTCAGTAGAGGCCTGTGAATCAGAAGTAGCGGGTATCAGGGGCTGCAAAAGCGCCTCACTGAGTACCGGCGAACTGGCAACTGGCTTAGGAGAAGCGTCGTCGGCAGTTTTGGACCTTGGCGGCCTGTCTCTGTCTTTATCTTTGTATTTTTTTGGAATCCTGGTATGGATAATTAAATCTAGAACCGAAATATTTAGAGGCAGAAATATACAGACGATGGATAGTGCTCTGATTAAATAAAGCACAAAACTGACAGCAAGGTACGTCATGGTCAGGGCCTAGGCAAGGAATACAGTACGAATGAAAATCTTTATGAGGTATTTGCTTTCCACAAGTAATGCAATTATTAACTTTTACTGACATCGGTAAGGAGCAAGAAAAGTTTCAACGGGTACTTAGCTTTAGTTGAAGACTTCGGTTCTGAAACTCGAAAACGAAAATTTCAGGAGTCGGCCGACCGGCACTTGCGAACTGCTTCTGCTTCGGGCACCGCACGGCAAGAAAGACTGATGTAATGGCATCGGCTGCATATTTTATACTCCTGATGACCTGACGTCATGGAAGAAGGGACAGCAACCGATGCAGGACCCAAGACTTTGTTAATCAGGCCGACTGAGGGTTACCTGCAAGCAGATAACCCGAATGTAATGACTGCAACAATGAAACACGAAGAATATCTTCAAAGCCCCCCCCCCAAAAAAAAAAAAAAAAAAGCTGAGGGCATCTGGAATCAGACTGACATGTTCAGCTACTGGCAGAAACAGGAAATGGAGGACAGAGGTGTATAGTAAGCATTGAACGTAGGAGAAACTACAACAACCAGAGAAATATTTATTTGCCAAGCTAAGCATCCATGGAGTTGCAGAATTCTAAAGGCTGACAAAAAATTAAATAGCCATTCAGTACCTATCTAATACCCAATTAAAATATTGGGAATAATGTCACATCAGAAAAAATAACTTGAAAGAAGCAATGCCAAGGACTACCTTACACAGTTGTCTTTGGAATTAGCTATGTCTGGCTTAGGCTGCCTGTGGCACTTTTCCTAGCAATACATGACACTACAGCCATCAAAGTAGGACATAGGATCTACTCAGTAAAAACTTGCTGAGGAACAACCCCTATCTCCCAGAACAGCCATAAAGGCTTGCAGTGAAACAAACAGATAAAGTTATATCTGCCTATCACCACAGCTAGTCATCAATACTATAAACATAATTAGCTTCACTACCACTATTACTTAAAAGTGCCCAGAAATGTATAGCTTACATAATTGTTTTTGCAGATATTTGTAGGAAAATGTTCTATAAACCCACCAAACAGCAGCACTTTTGCACATCACTCCTACTATTGGGTACTCTAACTACGTCAACACAATATGCTAAACTGCAAACAATCAACTACTCACAAATGAATAAAGTTTCAATACAGTAATGAAGTATGATCACACTATAAAACGGATTATTTTTCACACAAAGCACTTAATAAAAGCAAAAGAGGCAACCAGAGAAAAACACTATTAACAGATACCAAAACAGAAGTGTACCCACACTATTAATTTAAAGCATGATTTCGGACTTGGTGAAATACTATTTGTATGATCAATTAGTGTTTGACAATCAACAATGAATGATAATTGTGGATGATGGCGAAGAGTTGCCTGCATCTTACTGAATATTTATATCCAATAATTGGTACTAATAACAAAATGACAAGTGTTATTACAATAATATCAACATGATGGGGCGAGTACTACCAATCAAACAATATGTACCAGCACAATACCATGAAACTGGCAACAGATTATTATCTACACTGTCCATGCTTACTGGATTAACCTTGCAAGTCAAATCATGGCCAAACACAGTCTGCAAAGGGTCAATGCATTAACAAATAAATAAGAAAAAGTAACAGCCATGCATGTAAATGAAATACAAAATGTACTAAACTACAGGACTTGCCAAGACTAACCAAGATTTCGTCTTCTTGATACTCTGCTACTGGCTTCCCATCTTTGCTTTGTTTTTCGATCATTGGGTTCCGTACAACCTTGGAAAACAAAAAAATCATTACAACATTACAGCCCAACTACCAAAACAATGTTTTGACTTTTGCTACTGTATTCATAATGATCTAATTCACTGTAACACACACCTGCAAACTTGCATTTTATTTATTTATTTGCATTTGTCAACCGAGAAAATCTGACTGGATTAGAAACCCCTTTTCAGCAGAGGCTTGGGGAGAAAAGCTTAAAAAAAATCAGTATATAGTGCACAGCTGAACACAAATACATAAGATACCTAGACAGACTAACATTATTGTGCTTGTTCAAAAGGTATTAGTTGATTACATAAAAAGAATAGAATAATAGAACACTGCACAATATCAGGTGATTATTATAGTAGAATAATAGAACACCGCACAATAGCAGGTGATTATTATAGTAGGATAATAGAACACCGCACAATAGCAGATGATTATTATAGTAGGATAATAGAACACTGCACAATAGCAGGTGCTTATTATAGTAGCAATTATTAAAGATATGTATCAGCATGTAATGAGATGCATAAAGTAAAAAAGACAGAACATTTCACATTCTGTAGACATTTACCAGGGTATATCACATATCAATAGAGCACACTGCCTAACTAAAACAAATGCAGCATTTTTTTTTTGAGGGATGAGGATTATAAAACAGGATGTACTGTATTAAGGTTAAGAGATTTTAAGCACAAGATAGAGTGGAGAGACAGGAATTAGAGGTGAGTAACTAAGTGAGCAACTTATAACTTACATCTACAAAGAATGGTCCTATGAGACTGCATAGGGGGAAAACATTCAGATGGTGTGAATGCTGTCAGACATGCATGACTCTTATTCAGGGGAAGAGGTACTGTGACAGATCCAGGTAACCTTCAAGTATGATTTTAGTAAAAACTTGAAAGGGTTGGGATTGTTGATCTGTAAAAAGGTGCTGGGTAGGGGAGTTCCAAATTTTAGCAACACAGCTCAAGTAAAGTGATTAACAGTCAGAGTTGTGAGTAAGAATGATACAGGTCAGGAATTTACAGGGGAGCAAAGTTTTCTAGTGTGAGTACACCAGTGAAAAAAATATTAAGGTGTGTGCATTTTTCCTGTACTTCTAAATTTTTATGTGCTGTTTTCAGTTCAAAGTAGTTGAGTTAATGTGGATATTCAAACCAAACGACTTGTTTTATTGCAATGCAGTGGTTGGGCGTTTGGTTGTTCACACTGATAAACATAAATATGCTTTTAACTAATGACGCAAAAACGTAGGAAACAGTGAAGACAGCACCTCAGTGCCAACTATTAAGCCTAGATGTCCAACACTGTCAGAGGTGCAGTAATACTGAGTAAACAAAAAGTCAAGCAGTCCACCAATCCATCGTTTTTTATTAGTGCCAGCAAGTGTGGTGGATGTGTTTTTGTTATTTTTGCTGGCACTAATAAAATACAGTAGATTGATCGACTGCTTGACTTTTCGCTTACTCAGCATTAATGCACCTCTGACAGTGTTAGACATCTAGACTTAATGCTTTCTCAAATGTTAATTCAATACATGTAAAACTAATAAAACAAATAAATCAGTGCTTTATCTCAGATTATTAAGAAAACTTGCACAGAAAAATTTTGCACAATAAAAAAAATGTTGCATCTATAAAGTACTTTTCTGGACCGCTTAAAAATCAGACAACTTTCTCTGGATTATGGGTTAAATTTTTAACAGCCCAGTGAGAATGCAGTGTCAATTTGCTGATTACATTCAGAAAGTCAAAGTGAATAGAGGTCAGTGAACACAAAGTTTGGAAGATAATGTGGGCTGCTAGAGGAAGAGCTTGTAAATTAATGTATGTGCACTGCTGGAGTAAGAATTTGAAAACTAATGCAGTCTGTGTGTGCTTCTCTGAGGATGGAGGGATTCTGTATTTGCAGTGCAGTGTAGATATCTCACACACACATCTCAAATCAAGTATGCTACTACAACCAAACTAAAGCTGCTGAAACAATGTACTGCATGGTAGTTTCAAGGTCCGATACTTGGCAAAGCAGAAAACAGTCTCATCTCAATACTCCTCAAGTACTGTAGATCTTCTGATGTCAATCTCCTATAAGATCTCCCATAATCGTATTTCAAAATTTCTTACAGGTCAGTACGACGTCACCTTTTGAAAGTTAAATATTCACCCATCATAATAAAAATGAAATTGATCTTCATCCAAAGTTCCTAAAAAGGCTACAACCACATTTCTAAACTCCTCCTTACTTAATTAGTTTCACTGGAATCTGCTATTTCCTGTCTGAAGTCTAATTTTCCTTCTTAATATGATCACTTTCTGACCACAGATAATATTCAGCTCTTGCTAAAATCCTTCAAAAACTAACCTGTAAGCAAATACTTTCTCACACTTCTGAACACTTTGTTCTAAAGAATTCACAACATGGGATCAGAATTACATTTATTATATCTACTACTACATTTTAAGGCACTTATTTCTTCCAGTCTACTGGCAGTGGGCTTTTAAGAGTGCACTACTGATAGATTAAAAAAAATGCTCTGGACATTCACATTTTGCTTCTAGAAAAGCTACACAATTTAAACTTCTCTGATGAAACCATTAAATGGTTTCACTATTACTCAACAAAGACCTCCAAGAACTTTCTGGCAATACTCTCTCAACTCCTGCTTCTCCAAAAGTTCCACCTTTGCACAAATAATGTTTATTCTTTTCATCACTACTTTTTCTTCCTCCCTTTTGTTTACAAATGTTGCCTTGTATACAACTGACTTCCTTGTACCAAGAAGTGGAATACATAGTTCTACTACTCAATCAAACCTACAAGATCTGAATATAATTAGCTTATTTTTCAACACCGATCTTCAAACAAACACCTACAAATCTAACACATCACAGACGCTTGGGAAATTTCCTTCACTTAAGTAACATCCTACATCACAGTCTTTGTCTTGACCTCCCCTAGTCTTTAACTATCATGTCACACTTACCAATATTTTACCCCAAATTAAACAGGGCTATAAAAATTACTAGATACCCTATTACAGCAGCAGACTTTTCCATTGCAAAGAATGTTGTTATCCCAAAACTGGAATAGGACCTCCTCACAGTTGTCCTCTAAAGATCTGCTATTTTGTCACACTAGATGCTCCTTGAACTCACCACTACAAACTTATCTGCCAAAAACACTGAACCCATCACTTAAAGGACTTCTTCCTTCTATGGTCAACAATTTTCAAGTGCCTATACACCAAACACTCTCAGACTGCAGCCATCATTGCAAAACAAAGCATACAAAATGCAAAAACATCCACTACAACCTTTCAAAAACTCACCCAGTCACATCCAACCACACCTTCATCAAACTCATCCCAGAAGTCCAAAATGCCTCCTAACTTCCACCAGTCCATCAAACCGCCCCATCCTTCCACAACTCCTCTCCTCTCTTCATCACTGGATTCTGTTTCCCAAATGTTTCAACATGGTTTTACCATGATCAAACATGTGCCAATATCAGATCTTCAGACAACACACTACAAGACTTCAGACAACAAGTACCACACAATATTGTTAACAATTGCAAATTGAAAAGTAGAAATAGGACAAAAAGCAAAGGCAAAAAAGGACAATGCAAATTTTTTAAGGACACAAAATAGGCTTTTTCACTCATACACAACTACAAAACTCCATAGATTTGGTACCCAAGAGGACAAATAAACATCTTTACATGGAATCAAACATCACAGTAGTGTGACTGGTGTGACTGCAATAGAAATAAAAATGATTATAAGCAATCAGTGTGTTCAAGAAAATGAGAATAAAAGCAAGAGGATGAGGAAGAAAACATGAAATTAAACTAAACTAAGCAGCTACTTGATTGAAATTTATGTGAATAAGAGATTATTCACATGGCTGAAATTAATTTTATTTGATTTATTACTTGAGCTTGCTCTCACTTGAATGTTCAATCATAAACACAAATATCATACAATTTAATTCACTGGATAACATTACTATTGAATGAATTTCTACTAAAAGAATAGAATGGCAAATATTCTTGAGGAACTAATCCATAAAGAAAACCATTGCATATAAGTTACTTGCTGAAATAAATTTTGAATAGAAAAAATGAAAATCAAATTCTGAACATCTGGTCACCCATTGAGGGGATTGGGAAGGAAGGAAGCTCTGTTCCTCAAACTCCTCCTCAAACTGAACTGAACAAAACAAAGGTTAACAAGCCCAAATTTAAAATTTTAAATATTATTTACTGATTAGTAACAGTTAACAATAATAAATTTTTGTTTCTCCATTTGCAGACAGACATCTGACACATTACACACACAACATTTATAGATTCAATAAATAATAAATAAGCCTTTAGTCTATTTCACCTCAGGTCATATAGCTAACAGTGCATTTACTAGCCAGAATACAAAACCAAACCTTGGAATAAATCACCTGAAACTAGGCTCACAGGTTTTATATACCACCACCTTAACCACACATGTAAAATTGTTAATGTAGTATAATAATGTAGTTTTTGTTTGCATGTGTAGATTATGTACAGCATTTTCATCTGTAATTAATGTGATAAAATGCAGGCAAGCTGCACATTTACAGTTAATGTTAAAATTGTGGAAAAATATTTAGGCATACTTTTCCACTGGGACCCTGCTGACAACACATGGTATAAAAATAACACAATCACTACAAAGGAATAAAGATGCACCTTGAATTAATCGTAGTTGTTCATAGATCGACTCCTGAAATTTAAGCATACAAGACTAGCAGCTGAGGGCCCTAACAGCCAGGGTAGCTAAAGTGCAAGTCTTTTATCCAAACAGGTTAAGGATCCCACTCTTCCTATCATTTGGAATTGGATTCCTGGATGCACCCCTACCTGACCCTTGCTACAATACAGGGCCACCACTGTTGGATCAGCAAAAGGATTTCTGTAAAAATGTTTATGAGAGTCATGGACTGTACAGAAGTGATCTGGCTTCTTGGGAGCAGAGTAGGCAATGGGACTCAATGTGGGATGCTGCTTTAAAAATATCAACCAGGACCTATAGAACTGAAAGCATCACTGGTGAAAGGTCTAGATTCTGGCAGTTCCAGAAACTGTCTGTATCTAATTTGAGCTTGGGAGAACTGCTTTGACTCCCAGCTAAAAGATTCTTCCATACTGTGAAGGAGCATCTCCAAAGGACAGATCTGCAGCTGGTGAGCCTCAGGCTGACCTCAGAATAAGAATCTATAAAAGAGGATGGAACTAGCCCACATAAACCAGCTCTTACACCTCTTAGAGGAATCTGAGTTCACACCCTTATCCTGTTGGGGGGGGGGGGTAATCCTTGACACACCATTTTTCAGAGATTGAGTCACACTGAAATGATACTGAGAACAGACCAGGATAGAACAGGGCTGGGACTCAGCCTAACAACCATTTGCACTTCGTTTTTTGGTCTTGGAATCAGTGTATGGTAAAGCCCTGGGGGTGAAGACTGGTAACTGAAAATTCTATGTGGCTCCCTTTGACTTCTTTTTCTGACTAAGATCCTTGGGACACCACCATCCCTTTGGGAATCAATATTTACATATTGGAGGCCAGGGGCCTGCACAGCAATTTTGGCACCAACTGACAACAAAGATGTGGTTCATGAGGACATGCCAGACACTGTTACGGCAGCTTCCACAAGGGTACAGCCAAAGGTCTCAGTTGAATTAGGTGCAGGGTACAGGGGCTGTGAAAGTATCTCACCACTACTGCTACTCTTGGGTCTGGGTCAGTGAGTCATCAGACTCGGAAGATGGCGTTTTTGGCCTCCCAGACATTCTTCTACTTCTGTTGCTCCTCTTTTTTTTTCTTTTTTGGGGGAAGTCTGAAGAGAGACTGGCAGAAAACATGGCATGCACAGGCTAACTATTAGATCTCTGAGACAAACATTTAGTTACTCAACCCAGTACTTTATTGGAAGCAGTTGTGCATGTCGTGCTCAGAACTGAGGCAAAAGACAAAAAAAATGTGGAAATCCCTATGTGGCATCTGCTTTCCACACCTCAAGCAATTATTAACCTTATGTGCCAACATCAAGAAAAGATGAGAAATTTCTTCAGTGGCATACTAACCTGAAACTCTGGATTCACGCTGAGCTGAACCAATGCAACTGCTGACTAAGAGTTGTTCAGTGAACTGTTGTAAGAATGAACTGAAGACGGGGCCAGTAGACTACTTTTTTCCCCTCACTTTTTTTGGTCCATTTTAACTTCATATTACCAGCCCATTTCCCCAGTGGCTCACCATCCATAGTGGGTCTACCAGCTAATATCCTACTCACCTGGACTTACTCTGGTATATCTAGGGCAAGTCACACATTCTAAGGGCATCCTGGGGGCTTGGTCATCTTTGCATTCACCAGTTTTCTTTTTCCTTACATGCTTTTACCCACTCCCTTCCCAGTCGCCCTCACTCATCTACTACATCAGAGGTCAACTCCACTATTTGGACAATGGTTCGACTTGGGGAGGGTCATCAATGCCCTCCCATACCTCAAACCCTCCTGTTAAGTGCCCAAGCAGTTAATCAAACCCAGGTTGTGTGAGCCATAGGCAGGGTTTATCCATCTACTCTATCAGAATGGCCTCAGCAAACTACTCTTTATACCAAAGACATCCTTATACTGAAAGAGATGGTAGTATCCCAGACCAGCAGGGAGAAAGGTATAGGCTTTAGTATTTGAGCCAAAATTTGGGCTCCTGCAGGCAGAAATCTCAAGCGTCAGCACTGCAAACACTACATCACAAAGAAATTCTGTAGTTTAAACCATAAAATGCAGCACCTGGGTGGAAATTATGTCTTGGTATCTACAATCACATTCTCCAGGTATGTCAAGTACTTATACACTGGACTGTCAGCTCAACTATGCTTAATGCAAGTTGGCAGATTACCACCATAAAATGTGGGTTCAAGTCTGCCAACTGCAAGGTGGTAAAAATAATTTTAGTCATGGATTCTAATGTAATCTAAACAGATGGTTACCCATGAAAACCATGCTGATCGACAACACTCCATCATCTAATAATTGTACTTATCTGAAACATCAATAGCAGGATACGTACAGATGGTAATACCATAACACATTTCCTTTCCTTACATAGCTCTCCTGCTGCCAGCACCCTCTAATGCCACACTCACATCTGAAGAGAAACTTAGTCACTAGTACAAGAACCAGAGATCATATTGGCAGATCCAAAGTCAGATCTGGGTTTCTCAGCATCTGCCCAAGCAGAATGTTCTTTCTTTAAAATCTTACCGAACTGCATATTTCTCTTCTTTTTAGCATTTGCCTCCCACAACCATAAAGTTCAGCTGTTAGAAAAGACAGACACTGTATGCAAGAAAATTAAAGCTGAGTTACAATACCATCACCATCCAAAAATTCTCTTCAGGTTCATGGAAAAATTGTCTGTTCTTCTGTGTATGTAAGGACTTGGCAGGTTTTGTAGGGCAAAACGTTCTGCAAACAAAGAAAATACAAAAGTGTATCATGTTCAGACAAAGCAGAAAAAAATACTTTGCAAAGAAAATAAAGTACATAATACCTTGTAAATTGGACAATAGCTTCACATAAACCCACATTTCTGATTTTTTCATTCTTTTCCTGTTCATTTGGATAATAAAACAAAATCTTCTTTTCTTCCTGTATAAAAAAGGAAACTAGATTAATTTATGGTAAAAATGGTAACAAGACAGTCCCATTTACATGGAAAAACAGACATTTAATTAGCATGGCAACCACACAGATCTCAGCCAAATATTCTAAAAAAAAAATTACACACATTAAACATATATTCAAAAACTGCCTTTTTATACTCTGAGCTAACATGATAAAAACTGATAAAATGAAGTAGGAGCAAAACATGCTCATGTATGAAAACCAAATACATATACACACACATACGTTTATATATATATATATGTGTGTGTGTGTGTGTATATATATATATATATATATATATATATATATATATATATATATATATATATATATATATATATATATATATATATATATATATATATATATATATATATATATATACACACACACACACACACACACGCGTGTTTGCGCATGTATGTGTGTGGGTATGTATATATATATATATATATATATATATATATATATATATATATATACACACACACACACACACACACACACACACACACACACACACACACATATGCATACATATACATAAATGTAATACACACTTAGAACACATATTTACTGTTTAATTACTGTGGGCCATCCCATTCAGAAGCAATATCCTATGACAACTGTGAAGAAAGACTGCTAAATCAAGTCCCTTAATGGCAAAATATTTTCAATATCCTAAAGAAGCAGATCTAAAAATAAGCACTACTATGGGTTCCACAGGGGTGGCAAGTCTAACAGTGTAATACCGTGGGACCTGATTTGCTGTTTACTAATTTGTTCATCCACAGACAGTATACTTAGATGGGACCCTCCCAATAATTCACTACTAACTACTATCTGTAAAGCGAAAAAAAAAAATCAGCATAGAAATGAGCTATTACTTTCTCGTGGACCAGTCAAACCACTTGCGAAAGTATTACTTTGTGAATACTTTCAGTTGAAATTGTGTTGGCAGAGTAAAACTATCAAACAGGGTAGGGAGGAGAAAGGAGGCAGAAGAGAAAGAACAGTAGGCTGAAGCAAAGAATAATGATGTTTCAGTGGAGGAGTAGGATGAACCTTTACAGAAGGCATGGGAGAAAGGAAGTCAAGGGTAGCAGTCGCATCTCATCATACATCTGGCCTTACTCCAAGTGCTGGAAAAAGACTACCCTTGAACTTGGACAGCTCAAGAGACAGGAGTCCTACAGAGCACACTCCAAAGAAAAAGCATGAAGACAGATTAGTTTTAGGCTGACAACCCAGGACTTTAGAATACATCATAAGGAACCTCAATGACAGTAAAAAGTGGAGAACAGTAAGCTTGGATTAAAGGCTGGCCTCCACATCTGCATATTTCTTAATGAGAAGCAAGTTAACCCCGAATAAAGATCACACAAGGGTGCTCACCCATGGCAGAGACCTTAAACCTACAAATCTAATCTGAAAGGACTGGTAGGGGCTGAAATATAACCATTAGAGGTAGCAAGGAGTACAAGACTGCACTAGGTTTTAATACTTCCCTACCATGGCCTTGCTTCACAAGCGCCATAAAAAGGTATTGCATTTTAAGGATGTGACAAAGCCAGCTGCTGACCCTTTCCCAAGCTTTTAACTGTAAAATATTACAGCTAAGATATGAAAACAAAGTGGACAACCGCAAGAATGCAGACACCACAGCTCAGCACAGACTTCACTAAACATGGCCTGAATGTCAAAAAGCATAAACTTGATTGCTGACAGGTTGATTTGGCTGTACAGATACGATCCGCCTAGCTAATAAGTCCACATCAATATAGAGGAACTTTAAAGACCCATACAAATGGAGGCAAGAAAGGAAAAGAACAGATGAGCAGAGCCATGTGGTACATGAGAGTGGTGGCTTTCAAAGGAAATTACAAATTTATTTTGAGCATGCCTCTTCAATCGTATGTAGTCAAAATGCCATACAGTGCTTAGCAAGGTCATATGGCCTGATGTTGTCAACAAAAGCAGCCTAGGCAGGTTGCTCCACCTATTTTGCTCAGATTTTTTTTTCGCTGTAAGCAGCCAGAAGACAGTCGGGATGCTATGAACTATATAAAAGCATGCCAGAAATGGACATGTTACAGCACATTTCCAAATATCAGCCTACATAGCCAAAAATCAGCCGTCTTTGTCCAGCATCTTGTCCATGAAGGAAAGAAAGGAAACAGATCCAAGGGAGGAGATGAGTTAGGTACCTGCACGAGTGTGGCTGCATCTTCTCCATATATAACAAAGGTCAGAGTTTAAGAATGTATTCAAGACACCAAGAAACTAGAAATCACAGAAGGAAAACACAGTACAAAATATCTCCAAACAGAAATATCTTGGACTTGCACTTGACCTGCTACTTGAAACTGCTACAGAAAGAAATGAAGAACCAAGAAACCGTTAATGACTTTAGAGGCTCTTCTCTTAAGGAACATCTCCTCACTGAATCACTCTATAATTGTTTCTGTGACAATGGTCAATCTCGGATAGCAGTTTTCATACGCAAGTACTAGGCTAGCTGTCCTTGAGGGCCATTTTAAACCTAGCAATTTCCATTTTTTGTGCTCAAATTAACCTACCCCATTTGGTTACACATTGGTCTTGCATATCCATTGGTTGGTACTCTCCTAATAAGAATTACTGAGATCATACCAAAGATAACTTTAGAGGACCCATGCATGGGATAAAGCATTTAGGAGCTGCCTCTGTCCATTAGTATTACAAGGGGTAATCCTGAGGTAAATTTTCTGTTTCCCATCCACAGATCCAAGTTACGCTTGAATATGAACTGGGATGCCCTTTGTTTAATGTGGATGGGGAGTCTGTTCCAAAGTAGAGGTATCCTCTAGGAGATATACCTGTCCCTCCAAACTACTTTGTTGATGTTGCACAAGAGCTTTAGATCACAGTATTTCTGATGCCATTTGACTTGCTGATGTGCAGTAAATCCATCAGTACTTGGTCAGAGGAAGCCTTGTATGACCGACACAGGTCACCTCTTAGCAGTCTGTAGGATACAGAGTATAGTAAGAGGGCTTTGAGTCAGTCCATGTAGGACATGTTTTATAGGATTTGTATCCTTTTAGCATCTCTGTGGACATTCCAGTGGTTGCATGTGTCCTGACAGATATTAAATATAATGATTGGCCTATTGAGGGCTGAGTTAAGGGGAAAATAACATCCCTAGATCTAGGAATAATCCCTTTGATTATAAGCTGTACAACACAGAAGGACTTTCTTACAACAATGGACACAAGGTGGTCAAAAGTTAGGTCACTGTCCATATAAATTGCCAAATCCCGAACAAGTGGGTCAACTCTTAGGGGTAACTCTATCCCAAACTAACATGGCTAGTCTCTAAAGGGGAATGACCTGGATCCCCCTTACTTGCTAAGGTACCATAAGACTGTGGTATTGTCTGTACCAACTTGAAGAAGTCCTGGGGACCAAAGATAAATAGAGTTCAGTGCCTTAACCAAGGCAAGCATCTCTTTTATATTTATGTGCTTGCTTCTCTCCTTGGTGTCCCATATACCTTGCACTTTTACCCCTCCTGAAACTGCTCCCCAAGCAAAATCTGAGGCTTCTGTGGTGACTGACTGCTTTGGAACAGGAAGGGAAAAGGGGAGACCAAGATTTAAGGATATTTGTTGTTACCATCAAGTGATTTCTCTTCTGACAAACCCCAGCACTGGGATTTGAAAAGACAAGGGACACTGGTGGTGGGACCAAAGAGACTTTAGATACCATTATATTTTTCTCTTGTGGCATCTTGCCAGGAGTATCAAGGAAATCCTAGATGTGACTTGACCCAAAATCCTAAGGTGTTCCCTCACAGTGACCAGTACAGAGCTATTTTTTCCTTGTGGAAGAAAAGATCTTTTAACTGAGGTGTCTAGCTGACACCCCTGAAACACAATCCTGTGTAAAGCAATCAAAAATACCTTTGGAATGTTCGCTTCGAACCCCAGCTTGTGTGAGAGATCTCTCACCCAAGTGACAGATTCCTGGAACTTTGAAAAAGACTCTGCAAAGATAAGCAAGTTGTCTAAACATGAAAAAAATGTGGATACCCCACAGTCTGCAATGAGCTATAACTGGAGCTAGACACTTTTTGAATATTCTTGGTGCTGTGGACAGTCCAAAGGAAAAGGCAAAGAACTGATAATATGACACACAAAACCTTGAAGTCTGCATGAATAGGGATGTGATGCCAAGTGTCTTTTAAATCTAATTTTACTAGGAAACTTGAATGAAGAAGATGTTAACAGATGGAGAAGTAACATCAATTTGAACTTCGGTGCACTGACAAACTGGTTTAGGAAAGAAAGAACAAGAACTGTTCTCCAAGCATTTTTTTTCTGTAGCACTAAAATCATCCCTGAATAAAAACCATTCCCCACCTGAGAAGGAGGAACTGGTAACATTATTCCCTGGGACAACATGTGAAGTAGGATGGGTGGAAATAAAACAATCTGGTCTGTTAGATGAGGAATTACCCCCTGGAAAAGAGGGATTTCCTCCCATTGCCATCTTTCCTGCAGTCTTTTCAAGACTGCACTTAAATCTCACCTAAATTCTCACTGGCTTTGTCCTTGTCCAAACCCTGACTAATAACACCCCCCCCCCCTTCAACCCTTCTCTTCTTTCCCAGATTTAGACAGAGTATCCCCTCTATCACTATAAAGCTGAACTGAATTTCTCACTGCTTGTTAAGCTTTCCAGGATTAGTTATCATTTAGTTTACTATAATTATCTAGTTACTGTTTAGAACATTTGTAGCACTGTGTTTTACTTCTTATTTCTCAATGTTTGTAATTAGAGCTTCTACTCAATTGTACCTAATTTGCTCATGTATTTCTCCATGTCATGATCACCTCTACTGTATACATACATTGATTGTTACTGTTTACCATCTACCATGTCATTCTGTGGAGCTTTTCTCCCTGGGCCTCTGCTGAAAAAGGACCTGTGTCCAGTAGGAATTCCCCCATAAATAAATAAATGAATGATATTCAGAACCCATTTGTCTGAAGCCATCTCTTGGCAAAGAGAAAAGAGGCGATTCAGACTTTCTGGAAGGGAAAGGGGGTGCCAGGGTGGGGGAGAACACTCGTCTATATATCCACTTAACTGAATAAACTATTTGAACTTCGACAAAGTGTCTTTATTCCTCTCACAGGGAGGGTATCAGAGAGGAATAAAGACACTTTGTTGAAGTTCAAGAGAGCTGCGGTGGTGCAGCGGTTAGCATTGTCGCCTCACAGCAAGAGGTTCTCCCATTCGATTCTTGGCTGGAGTACCTTCTGTGTGGAGTCTGCATGTCCTCCCCACAGTCGAGTGACATTAAAGACATGCAGGTAGGTGTGAGCATGAATGGGCTTGCCTTCGTTGAAGGTTGGGCATCGGGCTGGCAACCCGGCACCGTAAAACCCACTGCCAATCATGAGTGGGCCGCAGTTCCGCTGTGGTGATGCCCAACTGGGAAAAGCCGAAAGACAAACAGGGAGGGTGTAAATATTGGAAGAGCGTTGCACCACAAGTATTAGTATTTCATCTGAGTATTCAAAACTTGCTAAACAACCAAAATGGTGAAAAGACAGTTTCAAAACAACAGCTTCAATAACAGGCTTTTACCATACTGAATCCACAATATATGAAATATAGAGCTTTGCTGTTGTAAAAGTCAAGTGGTGTTGTAATTCCACAGCTTTAAAACATGTGGATGTCATAAAAACAGAAAAAACAAACATAAAAGTGAAGAACCCTTCTGATGTAAACAATGGACAAGCGCTTTCAGCTTTTTCAAGCCTTCTTCAGACTATTTGGATCTGAAGAAGGCTTGAAAAAGCTGAAAGCGCTTGTCCATTGTTTACATCAGAGGGGTTCTTTACTTTTATGTTTGTTTTTTCTGTTTTTATTTACAACAGCAAAGCTCTATATTTCATATATTGTGGATTCAATATGGT
Organism: Protopterus annectens; assembly: GCF_019279795.1. Taxonomy (NCBI): domain Eukaryota; kingdom Metazoa; phylum Chordata; order Ceratodontiformes; family Protopteridae; genus Protopterus; species Protopterus annectens. The sequence continues at coordinate 569,218,716 of NC_056746.1, forward strand.
AAAAGCCTGTTATTGAAGCTGTTGTTTTGAAGCAGTCTTTTCGCCATTTTGGTTGTTTAGCAAGTTTTGAATACTCAGATGAAATACTAATACTTGTGGTGCAACGTTCTTCCAATATTTACATTGTTTTTTGTTCTGCTGAGCGTTCTTTAGCGGAATTCACTTCTTTTTTCTGGATAAACAGGGAGGGTATCAGAGACAGGCTCCTAGATCTGCTGGCTAAAGTGATGTTATCTTGACCAATCCTTTGTATTCTGTTTCTTGATAACCCTGTCACCCTCTGGGTCACAGGTGGGACACCAGACCTGACTTGACCTTTCTGGATTACCTCCATTTCCTTATCAGGAAGGTTAAGATTGGAATTAACTAAACATTTAGCAAAATGATGATTAACTAAAGCTATAGCTGCAAGGTCAGGTTTGGGAAGAGTACACAATTTAACACTGAGAAACTTTATACATTCTAACTGCCTTTTTAGGGGCAACTGGTTGGCTATTGGGAAAACTGTAAGCACTAACACACACATACTCCAGAGCTGACAAGACTAGAGGAACGAGTGAAGATTTCCTGAAATTCTTTCTGTAACAGCTAATAATACTTCCTGAGGGACTGGGAAACTTCGGTGTTCTTCCACTAAAAACGCTGGCACATTGTGGAAATAGCCTCAGGGAAAGAGGAACCCCAGAAGAAAAATCACAAACTGTGCTCTCCACTGTGTCTGAATCAGAAATCAGAGGAGAAAACCTGTGTGTATCCCTGCATCTCTCAGTCCAGATACAGAATCTTATCTCTTCAGGAAAAAAGGTATCCCTCTTTCTTTTACCAGATCACAAGAACTAAACCCTGAGCCAGACCCAGTAAATTATTTCTGTCCAAGAAATTTGAAGATCAGTACATACAAGTTTAATTTTCTGTTTCTTTTTTCACAAGAAAAATGGAGTCAGCAATATTATTAATGGCAACAGCAACTTCCCCAAGGATGGGCAGAACATTCTGACAAAACAGGGAGGTATTCTCTGTTCTCTCTCCCAGAATCAACATGACTGTCTCTTCCTTGCCCACTGACTGGACTCTTAACAGCCTTAGAGGACATGGCTAACCTCAGAGGGATCTGGGATAAAACAAGAGTGGACTCAGGAACAAAAACAATGGCCACAACAGTCAACCATCTTTGGCTGAGGCAAACTGCCAGCCTGCTGTGGTGGCAAAGGCTGTTTGCTTAACTTTTTCTTTCTGCAGCCAGAAGGACAGATCGTGAGACTGGTAACTTGTTCTGTGGTCATGCTGAAAATGGTACTTTTTTCTGTAATAAACATGCAGCAAAAACTGGTACAAATCAAGTCTTTAAAACTTTTAGTTATGTACTTACCATAACTTCGGATGTATGGGATCCATCTTGCCTACATTCATAACACATGGGTTCGGAGCCGATCCATCGGCTCCAACTCGGCCACTATACACTAGAACAAAGTCTCTCATTGGCTGTTATCCCAGAATGCACCACACCTGCTTCCCCAGATCTTGTTTGTTCGCTTTCATACATCCATACAGGCACAGAAAAAACATACCAATAACTGTAACCAACTAGAGCCCTTCAAGAGAAGAGCTCAGCAAGAGCAACATTTCCTCCAAATCAAGGTAGGGGAAGAAGGAGGTGGGTATGTGAATGTATGGCGAGATGGAAAGTTATGGTAAGTACATAACTAAAAGATGTAATGGGTCCTATCTCGCCTACATTCATAACAGATGGGACAGGGTGGCTCATTGGGAACCAAAGGAAGCTCTGCCTCGGGAAGCCACATCAACCTTATAATGAGAAATGAAGGTAGCGGAGAAGACCAAGTAGCAGCCGCACAAATATCATCTATTGAAACTTTGGAGTGGAATACAGAGGTGGCCATCGCCCTGGTAGAATGAGCCTTGACTGGGAAAGGTAACTCTCTGGCTGACTGGGAATAAATGAAGGAGATGCAATCCTTAATCCATTTGGCTATGGTGGTCTTAGCAACTGGTAGACCTAACCTATTCTACTCCATAACAAACACAAGGTTAGATTTTTTGGTCTGTGACTGGTCCTATCTAATAAAAAACGCAGTTGCCTGTGAACATCCAACTGGTGGAAGGTATATTCTGCTCTATTAGAAAAATTTGGGAGCTCCAAGGATTGCTGAATGCATAGAGGGATGCTACCTTAGGCAAAAGGATTCAATCTGAGGGGAACTCTGTCTTTATGAAAAATCAAATAAGGAGGAAAAGAACAGAGAGCCTGAAGCTCTGAAACCCGCTAGCAGAAGTTACTGCCACTAGAAGGGCGGTTTTCCAAGATAGAAATTTTATATCACAAGTCGCTGCCGCTCAAAGGGACAGGCAGTTAAGGAGGCCAGAACCAAATTTAAGTCCCAAGGGCACAGGATGGGAAGGCAGAAGCCTGAGGAGAGCTCCTTGAGAGGGAGGATTTTGCAAAGTCCGTTTGCCATTAAGGAAGGCTCGGAAACATGAAAATTAGAGATGGCGCTAGTTGAACCTTAATTGTGAGACTGAAGAGCCCAAATGAAACAATGAAGCTAGGAATTCTAGGACTCATGCACTGGGGCCATAAGAGGATCAATACCGCTCTGGGCCCAAAAGGCAAAACCTTTCCATTTGCTGGAATACAGCTTAACAGTGGACGGCTTGTGAGAAGAGAACAAAATGTACATCACTTCTGGAGAAAGAGAGTTATCTCTAACTAAGGATGGAAGTGGAGTAACCAAGCAGCCAGAGTAATCGGAGGGCCGGATGAGAGTGTCCCACTGATGAGACAATAAGTCTGCACATCGGCACTGGGTCCAGGATCCAAGGGCCCTGTACCACATACTTCTGAACGAATGGGAACCAAACCTGACGGGGCCAGTGTGGATATCAAAATCATGTCCCATTTCTACACAATCTTGAATGAAATCCCCTCGGGAGAAGGGAATCGGGGAAGGCATAAAGTAGACCGGGGCCAATTGTGGGCTATGGGAAACTGTCCCTGGGAGGGAGTCAGAGTGAAGAACTCTCTGCATTTCGTATTGTTGGGGCTGTCGAACAAGTCGCAACAAGGGAGACCCCATTTGGAGCCACTCTGTTGTTGAGGGACCACTCGTGGGGCAACAGGAGAGTCCTGCTGAGCCTGTCTGCAATCACATTGGCTTTCCCCATGTGTGCTGCTACTAAAGAGCGTTGGGTAGCTAAGGCCCAGCGCCACTCTCATGGCCTCTCTGCAAAGGGTAGGACCTGGCCCCTGCTTGTTTATGTGCCAAACTACCAACATGTTGTTGGACAGAATCGCAATAGTACCTTGGGGGAGAGCATGATGAAGTGCTTGCAGCACCAGAAGCACCGCTCTCATTTCCAGGACATTGATGTGAAGGTGCGCTTCGCAATCCTGCCAAGTGCCTTGGACAGACCTGTCCAGATAATGACCCCGGTCACTGTGGCAACTGAGGGCTGAAGGGCTGGGGACGCCCCGCCGGTCCAGGTTGGACAGGCAGCAGCCCCAACGGAGGTCCCAACGACAACTGTCCGTAATCAGAACCAAATGGTTCAGGGGAGTTCTTGATAGACCATTGACTGATAATAGCCATTGCAGCACCCGCATGTGCAGCCTGGCTAGGAGAACTAGGAGGATAGTTAGCCCATCGCGGCCCAGTAACTGTAGAATCTGTCTGGAACTCGAGATTTGGGTAACAAGTTTAGAATCTGAGATTGTAGGACCTGAATTCTTTCTGATGGCAAAAATGCCATCCTTTTGTGTCTAACTCTGCACCTATAAAGGTGATACGCTGAGATAGCAGAGCACAGATTTTCCCAATTGAAAGTGATTCCCAGCGAGAGACCCAAAGTTACTGTGGCCATCAGCCAATCAGTAGATGCTTGGAGGTGGAAGTGAGGAGCCAGTCGTCTAGATAAGGAAACACTTGGAATCCTAGACTTCTCAGGTGAGCTGTCACCACTGCCAGACACTTGGTGAACACCCTGGGGGCTGTGGTGAGACCAAAGGGCAGTGCAAACTGGAAATGACTGCTCCCCCAGGCGGGCGTATGGCGTGAATGACTCCTGGACTCTTGACGATCAAAATGTGATAGTAAGCATCCTTGAGGTCTATGGAGCACATCCAGACATCCTTCTCCAATAACGGAGAATGGACTGAAGGGTGACCATTCGAACTTGGACTTTTCACAAACGATTTAATGAGCTTAGGTCCAAAATGGGCCTTACGCCCCTGTCTTTTGGCACCAAAATAATCTCGAGTAAGTTCCTGATCCGATCTGGTCGGGCGGGATGACTCCTTGCTTAGCAGCTTTGAAACTTCTCGGCTGCTTGATCCTGACTGGGTGGCACGTCCAGGATTTTCCTTGTAGGAGGAGGGAGCTTGAAGAAGGAATGAGGTAGCCTCCGGGTACAATGCTAAGCACCCACTGATCCTTGGTTATAGATTTCCAAGCCTGTGGGTGTTTTACTGGCTCCGGAGAAGCACAGCCGGCCACATCCTAGGGATGGTGAGGGTAGGAGGAACCACGAAAGGAATCGCGGTCTCCAGTGTTCTCTGCCACCTCTGGGCGCCGTCTTCCTGAATCCCCCTGCCTCTAGAGGGGATCACCGTGGAGTAGGGAAGAACTTTTGGGATTTTCTGAACCACATTTTCCCTCCTCTCTGGGCCTTGGGGTAAGGTCTAGAGGGCGGGCCCCAGAAACGGGGCCCCAACGGCAGTCAAGGTCTTGCCCTCCTGCTCGCACCAAGTAAGTGTGTCCTTCACCTTGGGTCCAAACAAAGAAGACCCCAAGGGACCCTGCAAAGGAAGAATTAAAGGCCTCCGCAAGTGGACACAAGTGTAACCAGGCTTGTCTCCTAAGAGCCACTCCTGTGCCCGCTGCTCTACTCGCCCCTTCGGCTGCATAGGAAATGAGCCTCATGGATGAGTTGACTATAGAAGATAGGGTAGTCATCTGGGCTCCTACGGTTTGGGCTAACACCTCAGGAAGATTACCCGCAAGAGACTCTCCTAACTCCTTGAGGAGGTCCCTCTGGAGCCTGGTAAAATGACAGAGATAGTTCAGCAACCGCAGGGTAAAGGTCGCTGAAGAAAGGGTACCTATCCATGCTCCTAGAATCCTTATTAGGAGGATGAATAGAGGTCAAAGCCTCGGCCACCAGCTGCTGAGTGGCAGATGCCACCACCATCGCATCTACTGCAACACCCTTAGTGAGGAATTCCTTCTGGGGAGGGGCTGAAAGGAACTTATTAGGTCTGGCAGGCACTGGTTCCACTGTATCAGGATGCTCCCACACCCTCCGAGAGATTAAATCTAACAACTCATCGAAGGCTGGAGACACCCAGGAGGAGGCTGGCCCCAAAGCTGGGCCCCAAAGGCCTTGAGGAAGACTGACTCCTCAGCGGTAGGGGCTTTGGATTGCCAATCGCCTCTCTGTCTCAAGATCTCAAGGATATTCGAGAAGGAGACGTCATCCAAGGACAATTTTGGGGACCCCTCCGCATCATCGAGGTCAGTATCTGAAGTGACGGACTCATCTTAGGAATCAATGTGCTTCCTCTTGAACAGTTTCTTCCTTGGGGGTTCATCCGAAGCAGATTCAGAAGGACCCCCCGGAAGAAGGGAACCCTCTAAGGGGTATCCTCAGGTCCTGGGGCCCCACTGTCATGGGAGAGAATGTCACCAGAGGCACCAGTACCCAAAGTCTAGGGACAGTGAGGTAGAAACTTTCTGAACCGGCAAGGTCATGGCCAGCGCACTCCTCATGGCCTCAAAAGCAGGACCTCCAGACTCTGCAGAGGGCACTTGCTGAGAGACCACGACAGGGGAAGACTGGGCATCGAGGCCAGCAGGCCACAGTGTTGCTCGCCCCCCACCCAGGGAGAACCGTACCAAACCCCGACACCGAGGACAGGGTAGGAATGAAGGTCGGAGCAGAGAAGTTTGAGGGGTCTCTGCTCCGACTGATTCCGCTGCATTCTACCAGCACCGACTCCAACGGCTCCAAGGGGTTGGAGGAGGAATCAAATGCACGGAATGGAATCAGCTCGCTCTGAAGCAGAGTGGGCTGGAGCCGAGATCATTTTAGTAAAAACTGGGGACTGGAACAGCCTCTGGATAACCTTATCCAACAATCGATCCGACAACCTAGAGGATTTGGAGGAAATAGACTGGGGCCTAGACGACTTTCTTGTCTCGCTCCGGCAAAACAGGGGACCGGCTCTGAAAAGGTTCCAACACTATCGGATCCGAGATCGAACTGTGAAGGAAAAGGTAGTAGGCACGGCACCGCAGCGGCTCCGAGGGGAAGAGTCTCTGCACACTCCAACGGGCCAAACCAAAGGAGAGCCGTAGGTGATTGGCCTCTCGATACACTAACCTCCCGACACCAATGGAGCCGAGACCCACCAGCTCCTCAAGCCATTGCCATTGGAAGAAGAGAAGAGATGTCTATTTTTATGTTGGCTGGAACGGACTGGTGGGAGCCGACGCATCTATGCTTTTGGGTGTCGGGCCCGACGGGCTGGTCGGAGCCGACACTTTTTCTTTTAGAAGCTGGAGATGAAGCCAGCTTCCTCAAAAGAAGGCTTAATAAGACCTTTTAGTATTAATTTGTTTTTTCTTTCCTAAAGGACCCTGGAAAAAAAAGCATGACAAACACTGCATGTATCTTGTAGATGCTTAGGCCCTAGACATTTTATAATTACACTTAGCACATTTCTTAAACCCTGACTTCTGCTCCTTAGACATCTTGAAAACAAGGTAGAAACAACAGGTAGACAGGGCCCTTAATGTCGAAGATACAGCACACAGAAGCGGACCAATACACGGGCTAAAGCCCTCTAACTTAAACGGGCTTAGCCCGATACAACAGAAAAAACAGAGAAAAAAACAAATTCTTATCAGACAACAAAACCAAAGCACACAGCGAAGGGCAAAGGCCCTCTAATTTAAACGGGCCTTGCCCAGTATACCAGAAGCGTGAAAAATTATAAAATTATAAAATTCACCAAACAAAGAAACACACGCTCACAAAGCTGTTAAATCAGCTGTTTGTTGAATTTCTGACAGAAACCCCAAGTCAAAGGACTAAAAAGGTTAATAAAATACACTTAGCTCCAGCCAAGTCGAGACCACGTCCAGCTTGAAAAGCGGCAAACGAGATCTGGGGAAGCAGGTGTGGTGCATTCTGGGATAAGGGGGAGCCCAACCAATGAGAGACTTCGTTCTAGTGTATAGTGGCCGAGTCGGAGCCGATCCATCTGTTATGAATGTAGGCGAGATAGGATCCCATTACATGTCTCTTTTTCACATAAACACATTAAAAAGCATTTTAGAACCATTTGCCAGCCTCAAAAAGTAAAATAAGCACAATTTCTCCACATAAAAAAGGCTTCTGAATTAAACAACTTAAACTGACAGGAAAAGAGCACTCTCATTTAAAAGGGCAATACAGTCTTTTGACAAGTCCATTAAAACACAGGCTCCTAGTACAAAAATAACTTTCCTGAACAGGAAGTTATTGTTAAAATGAAAGTCTTTTTCCCAAAGAGAACTTATCTGCCAAGCAAAAGAATAGCACAAGCCATCCGTCAATCCACAAAAGACTTACAGGAGCGCACACTCTTTAGTGGCAGAAAACCACTGAATGGCTTGGTGACCAACCTGCCTTTTTAGTCAGCTCATCTCAAGCTGACTGATGGTTTGGGTGTGTGGAAGGTGCCCTGAAGCTTTAGAAGCTGGTCAGCTGTTACACCCTAGGTAGAATATAACTTAAGCAGTTAAGGTTGCTACTATAGTGATCAATATGATGACATTGCTAGGAATGAGGGATAATTTCTCATGCATTAACAGCACTTACATATGACGGGATGGAAGGGAAACACTATAGACACCAGGGATACTACATTTTGTGCCTTAAAGGCAACTAAACATAAAAAATGTGGTACAGGAAACCACTAGACACCAGGGATATTATTATTATGTAGCATGCTTTAAAGACATTAAAAGACAGTAAGACCCTGCCCCCTTGCCACAGTAAACCTGGTCACCAACCCAGTGTTCTAACTGGGAAGTTAATGCAGCAAGAGTTTTTTTTTTCCACACATATACTGAGGATCCTGGACATTATTTCTTGCCTAAAAGAGTTCATGATGCATGAGGGGGAGAGACAGGGAACATTAGGAACACCATTCAACTTCACAGAGCAGCACAGGACAAAAATATGGACAGATATAAAGTAGGCCTCCAACAAACTTAGAAATTTGCTAGTCTAGCAGCTTTTGCACTTCTATGGATTTACTGAAAGATATGGAAGCAGTAAACTCTAATACCTACCATTAATAACCAATTGCACTGAAATTATTAGTGATTTATGATGTGAAGAGAAAGGAGACATTGGGGGTATTCTAACAACACAGGGACAAGTAGGGGGTACATGTGAGTTTGCATTTAAATGTTAACACTGTGTGTGGATGAATGAATAGGGGATGCCTGTGATAGCACGATGCAGCCGCCACAACTGTAAACTACCACAGGAATTGCAGTCCTGCACTTGCAATGGCTAAAATTGATTCAAAGGCAAGCAAATTAGCATACGAGGTCTTTCCTCATTGCAACTAATGTATCTCAGAATGTGCTAATGGCACATCAAAGAAACAAGACTTTTTTATAAAGACCCTTAACACAAGTGTTACTTACATTGAGTTCTTTACGAACCCTCTGAACTGTCTTTAAGGGAACTGACAACTCTGAAAGACTTAAAAAACATATTTACTATGTATATTCATCTACTGATCTGATACATCCTTAAGCTTAAATAAAATACAAATGTGTATGTAAACTTAACTATTTACAGTAGATCTTCTAATGGATCACTACTGCAGTAGTCTAAGCTGTATGGATTTAACCCCTACTGAACTGCCAGTTTCTCAAAGTTGAATCTATGCTGATTCATTTTGATTAATTTACAAACATAGTGGAAGTGTGTAAGTACACTTACCGAAACACTAAATGTTCTAATTGATCACTGTTGCAGCAGCAGCCCCTCTCTCCAGCCCCTTTACCCAATGGTCTTTAGGTTGGTTACCATTATTTTCACCCTTCGATATATAGTTTTATTACGATTCTCATGGCTTTCTACCACATATACTTGGGGCTATTGCCTCCTCTACAGCAAAAAAATGCTCTGAAGCTTTTGTGCTCAGTGCACTTCTCTGGCAGGTGGAGCACAAGGAAGGTATTCGAACCTTTGAGAGGCTGGCTATAGCAAAAGGGAGTAAACCCAATTAGCTTAGACTACTACAGTGGTGATTCACTTATGATCATCATTCCTTATTCAACAAAATCAGTTTCTAATTGTGGTTGTCAATACATTTATTTGAATCTGCTTGCTATACACCTGGATTATGTTCCACTTGATTTCACCATAAAAAAAAAACAGCATTTGGCACAATGCCTTTGCTATTCAAGCAGATGAAACCAAGAAAAAAAACTTATGAACAGATGAGATCAGTTGTCTTGGACAAACTAAGTCAGGTTATCTGATTGCTCAGTCTTTTGAAAGATAGAATAGTTGCGCAAAATCTTACCAGAACCATAAATATCCTTCTCTTCTATGTTGCAGTATTCTTTACTGACCAGATGTTTACTGACCGGATTTTGGTTCTTTGGCAAAGGACTTCTGACATGTATACAACAGCTTTTAGCTACTGCAAGTACGTGGGACATCACATGTATGCTCTGACAACATCAGCCGTAAAGGACATCCATACATACTATGTTCATAACTGAAATGCCCCAGAAGGAACACCAGAACTAAGGAACAATAAGAAGCCATTCAAGGAAGAAACAAGATGCAGAAGGGAAGGCAGGAGGGACAGAATACTGCAACATAGAAGAGAAGGACATCTACGGTTATGGTAAGATTTTACACAACTATTCTATGTCCTTCTATTCAATGTTGCAGTATTCTTTATATGTGGTTGAATACCAAAGCTTAGTAGGAACCCTGGGATGAGGAAAGAGCAGAGGAACTTTGCAATGAAGAATTTTCAACAAAGCCATGGAGAATGGCTCTAGTAAACCCTCCTCTTGATCTAGAAATGGTATCCAACTTGTAATGTTTGGTGAAAGGATGCACATACGACCATGTAGCAGCCTCCAAAATAGATTAGTGTCCAGGCCTTTAAAGAATGTCCCTGAGGAAATGACAAATATAGTGCAATGAGCTCTAACAGGCGCAGCAAGAGATTTACCATGGAAATCATAGTGAAACACAACAGCCTTGGAGATACCAGAAAAAAATTATTTGTTTAGAAACAGGTAAACCCAGACCTCTGGGATGGAAAGAAACAAAGAGCTGATCAGATTTCGTAATAGCCTTAGTCTTATCTAAGTAGAATCTAAGTTTTCCATGTACATTCAAAGTATGCAAGATCCTTTCACTAGAGGACTGAGGAGAAGGAAAGGAGTTGGGCAATTGAGTAAATTATTATTATTGAGATATGATTAAGAGACAGCTCATTCACCACCTTAGGCATAAAAGAAAAATTGGTATATAATGAAACCCTATCCTTGTGGAAAGCCAAGAAAGGTGGGGAAGCCATCAAAGCCTGAATCTCCGAAACCCTCCTAGCAGATGTCTAGGCTAGCAGAAGCACCGTCTTCCAAGTACAGAATTTTAAAGAAGCTGAGGCTGCAGGCTCAAAAGGAGCTACAGTAAGCTTCGCTAGGACACAGTTCAAATCCCAAGGAAGAGGAATTGGTTTCCTGGGAGGTTTAATATGTAGGACACCACTAAGAAGTTTTACCTCCAACCTGGATGCTAAAGGTGGAGACAATGGAAGACATGCAGAAATAGCAGACAAGTGAACTTTCACTGAAGAGTATGACAGGCCAATATTAAGTAATTGACACAAGTAAGAAAGAACTACTAAAATATCCACTGAAAATGCATCCAGATTTCTTGAAAGACACCAAATGCAAAACTTCCATTTGGATAAGTAAGATTTCCAAGCATTGGGTTTTCTGGCCTCCTGCAAAACCCTAAGCATGTCCTGTGAAAAAGGTGCCTGAAAGGAATCAGAAGTTGATCACCCACAGGGTCAACTGTAACGTTTATAAATGCGGATGAAGCAGAGATCCCTTGTCTTGTGTGAGCAGGTCCTCTTTGTGAGGCAACTTGTGATGACTGCCCTTGGCTAAACGCAGAAGAGGGAACCCAATGTTGTCTTGGCCAAAAGGGAGTCACCAGCAAGATTTGTGCTTTGTCCTGCTGAATCTTCAGCAGAACATTCTGAATGGGGGGAATGCATACAGAAACATCTCCCTCCATGAGAAAGATAGGGCATCCACCTTCCAAGCCAAAGGATGTGGGAGCCTGGCACAAAACAGAGGAAGATGTCTGTTCAGAGGGGAGGCAAATAGATCCAGAAGAGGGGGTCCCCCACTGGTGGACCAATTCCAGAAACACATCCCTGTGAAGCATCCATTCGTAGGACTGAGTCATGGACCTAATTAAGGTGCCTGCCACAGTGTTTTGAGCTGAAGGAATGTAAACCGCAGGAAGAGTCACCTTCTACTGAATTGTCAGTTCCCATACCCTGAGAGCTAACCTGTAAAGAAGGAAAGACTTTGTCCCCCCTGCTTGTTGATATACCAGAGAACAGTGCTATTGTCTGCAAGTATTTTCAGAGGGCCTGGTTGAATGATAGGATGAAAGGCCTGTAAAGCCAGAGTCAGATCCCTCATTTCCTTGATGCAGATATGCTCGCTCTTTTGAGAAGGAGAACAGCAGCTCTGAAACTTCTTGGAAGCAAATGTCACCCCCCCCCCCCCATCCTGTCTCTGAGGTGTCTGTGAACAGATGTTGAGACATCTAGACATCTGGGGCAGAAGAAGATGAAGGGCCAGATTTAGAGTAAGCTGTTGAATCCACCAAAGAAGCTTTGTTTTTAGGCAGGGGAGGAGAGGAATCACAAACTCTAGAGGGTGAGCATGCTGAGTCCAGACTTGACTTTAGGAACCAGTGAAATTTCCTCATGTGGAGATTTGCAAAGGGCAGCAAGGGAATTGTGGAAGCCATGAACCCAAGAAGTCTTAGTAACTCCCTGTCTGTAATGCAGGGAAGAGGCAGAAGCTTTTCCAGAAAGACAATGAGGGACTGAACCTTGTCCGTAGGAAGAAAAAAAGTACAGTTTTGTACCTACCATAAATGTGGGAATACTCCTGGGTCAGTGGACAGACCAAAAGGCAAGGCTCAGAACTGAAAGTGCAAGGAACCCACAGAGAAATGTAAAAATGTCCTGCACAGAGGATGGATGGGAATGTGTAGATAAGCATCTTTGATCTCTACAGAGACTGTAGCAATGTGGATCTTCGAACATCTACATTTATGGTAGGTACAAAACTGTACTATGTTCTTCATCTCACATTGCTGCAGTCCTGACACTTGGGTAGAATCCCAAAGCAGAGGTAAGGGAGGATGGCAAATCACAAAGAAGCAGGAGCTGACAACATGCCCTGTAAGATAGCAGTGGCAAAACCAGCCCTAGACTTAGAGTAGAGAGGGAGGTGGTAATGCTTAGAGAAGGTATGCACTGAACTCCAAGTAGCCGCCTCCAAAATATCCTTAGTTGCCACCCCCCTTAGAAATGCTGTTGAAGTGGCAGTAGCCCTAGTGGAATGAGGCCTAATCCCAGCTGGAATCTCCTTGCCATGATGGGAGTAACAGAAAGTAATGCAAAACCCAATCCACTTAGAAATAGTTTGTTTTGACACAGGCTTACCCTGAGAACTCAAAGCAAAAGAAACAAACAACTGCTGAGACTGCCTAAAATCCTTAGTCCTGCTTAAATAATAACGTAACTGCCTGTGTACATCTAAAGTATGCAAAATCTTTTCCCCCTTATTTTGGGGATCTGCATAAAAAGTAGGCAAATGAATAGTTTGGTTTAAAGCCACACTAGAAACCACTTTAGGCATAAAGGAAGGATTAGTACGTAAAGATACCCTATCCTTATGAAAAATCAGGAAAGGCTCAACTGCCATAAGGGCCTGCAATTCAGACACCCTTCTTGCAGAGGTAATGGCTAACAAAAAAGCAGTCTTCCATGACAAATATTTCAATTCAGCCGTAGCTGCAGGCTCAAAAGGTTGTAGAGTGAGTTTCTCCAACACAAAATTGAGGTCCCAAGCAGGAGTAGGAGCTCTACGCGGGGGTCTTATATTCTTTGCCCCTCTAAGAAATTGCTTGAACAAAGGGTGAGAAAACAATGGTGGGTCACAATCATAGTGAGCTGAAATTGCTGCAGCATGAATCTTAATGGAAGAGAAAGACAAACCTTTGTCCAATAACTCAGTAAGATATTGAAGAGCCACACTTAAATTTGGCTCAGAAACATCCAAATCCTTTGCTGCACACCAAAATAAAAATCTCTTCCATTTTCCCGCGTACACTTTCCTTGTACTAGGTCGTCTGGCTTCCATAATCACATTCAAAACTTGTTGAGGAAGCTGAGACCTGCTATGGTTCAAAACAGAATATGCCCGGCTGTTAGATGAAGAGAGTGAAGCTTGACATTGAGTAGATGCCCGTCCTTCTGAGACAATAGGTGTGGAATCAAAGGTAAGGGCCATGGAGGCTTCCTTACCAGACTCCTCAGCAATGGGTACCAATGCTGCCGAGGCCAATCTGGAGCTATTTAAATCATCCTTGGCTTGTCCTGTCTGACCTCTAGGAGTACCTTTGGGAGGAGAGGCAGAGGTGGAAAGGCATACACATGAAGATTTTTCCAACTGAAAGAAAGAGCATCCACCTTCCAGGCTGTGTGATGAAACTTTTTCGTGCAAAACTTTGGCAGCTGGTGGTTTAGTGGAGAAGCGAACAGATCTATGTCTGGAGTTCCCCAGGACACTGTCAATGTCTGAAATACATGAAGATCCAGTTTCCACTCGTGGGGATCCATGATTTGCCTGCTTAACACAACTGCTAAGGAGTTCTGTGCTCCTGGCAGAAACCTTGCTTGAAGATTCAGTTGCAAACTGAGAGCAGTCTCCCACAAAATCATTGCTTGCCTGCATAGAGGATAAGAATGTGTTCCCCCTTGCTTGTTGATGTACCACATGACAGTTGTGTTGTCTGTCAGAATCAACACCTGTCCTGGAAGAAGTAAATCCTTGAAGGCCATTAATGCAAACTGGACTGCTAACATCTCCTTCATGTTGATATGTAGATGCTGTAGTCTGGCAGGCCACTTGTCTTGTATCCACTTTCCATTCAGATGAGCTCCCCAAGCTGTGTCTGAGGCATCTGTCGTTAAAATCTGACTCGCCTCTGGCCGGGTCACAGAGAGTCCCTTGTTTAGGTGACATTCCTGAGCCCACCACAAAAATTCCTTTTGAATGCAAGGTATTATTGGAATGACAGTGTCCAAATCCTGGCAGTGCTGTGTCCATAAATTTTGAGATACCATTGCAGCTTCCTCATATGCAGTTTGGCATTGGGAAGCACCAGAATACAAGATGCCATGAACCCTAAGGCTTGAAGGACTGTCCTTGCAGTCAGCCCGGACTGATGAGATAGTTGATGGAAGTAAAGAGAAAGATTCTTTTGTTTGTCCGGGGTTAAAAGGCCATCTGGGTTGCTGTATTCAGTCTCACACCCAGAAAGCACATGTCTTGAGAGGGTACTAGACTGGACTTTATTTCGTTCACAGAATACCCTAGGCATCTTAGCACTGCTATTACATATTCCAAATGCTGAAGAAGCACTTCCCTTTCTTGAGCCAGAATCAGGCAGTCGTCCAAATAAGGATAGATTTGTATTCCTTTTAGCCTGAAGAAAGCTATCACTGGAGCCAGAACTTTTGTGAATACTCTGGGCGCAGTAGATAAGCCAAAGGGCAATGCAGAGAACTGATAATGAAAATTTCCAGCTCGAAAACGCAGATACTTCCTGCAAATCAGTCTGATAGGAACATGAAGGTAAGCTTCCTTGAGATCCAAAGTTACCATCCAGTGATCTTTGCCCAGCAGAGGTAAAAGCTGTTGTAACGTCAACATTTTGAACTTGGGAATGTCCAGATAAGTGTTGAGGATAGATAAATCCAAAATTGGTCTCCACGTGTTCCCCTTTTTTGGTACTAGGAACAGGCGTGAATAAAATCCTAGGCCCCTTTCTGGCACAGGAACCGGTTGAATGGCCCCTATTTGGAGCAACAGAGAAATTTGCTTGTGCGCCTCTTTTCTTTGTTGAGGAGGAATGTCTGGTATGCCTTTGAAAGGAGGCAAGGTATGGAAATAAAACCTGTAACCGTGGTAAATGATATCCAATACCCATCTGTCTTGGGTAATTAAACTCCAGTTTTCTCTGAAAAGCGCCAACCTTCCTCCCAAAGGTGCTGCCAGACGAGAAGAATCTGGCAGCTGAAAAGGCAGGTCATTGGGTCTGCTTACGAAAGGACTGACCCCTGCCCTCACCAGAAGACTGAGCAGGTGAACTCCCTGTTCTAGGCCTAAAAGAACCCTGAGCTCTGCCCCTACCACGTCTAGACCTACCCCTAGACTGGGAATCATAAGCAGGATATGTCCACCCCTTAGTAGGCCAATTTCTACTAAACTTGGGAGGCTGAACCTGCAAAAAATCTTTAACAGTCTGCATAGACTTAGCCTTGTCTTCCATTTTCTTTAGAACTGCTTCCACAGGCGAACCAAACAACACATCAGATTGTAAAGGAGCATCCAAAATCCTTGTCTTAACATGCTCAGCCAAATTCTGATCCCTCAGCCAGGCGTGCCTGCGAAGAACCGAACCCGTGGCAGCCACCCTCGAAGAGGCCTGTACAGCATCAAAACCACATTGCAAAGAATGCTTACCCACCTGTTCAGAAACATGAACTAAATCCTGCAACTCTTTACACTCAATACCTTCCGCCAGAGCATCTACCTTAGACTTTAATTGTGAAAGGAGATAATTTTGGTATTTCAACATGTGAAACTGGCAATTCAAAGCCCTCATGGCTAAAGTGGAAGAAGTATACACTTTCTTTCCCCATCTATCCAAAGCCCTTGCCTCTTTATCTGGAGGAACAGGATTTTTAACAGAAGCTTTAACACCTTTAGGCCCCTGAGACACAGTTTCTGGGTCTGCCCTAGGACTCTTAAAAAGGTACTTATGAGCTTCAGGCACCCTATAATACCTATCCGGTTTAACTGGAGCAGGGGGCAAAGAATCAGGATTTAGAGAAGCCTCTGCAAAAACATCTTCCACCACATTCAGAACAGGAGGAATAGCTAAAGGCCTATGCTGGGGTAGAAATAAAAATTCTCTAAGCCTTTTCCTGGAATCAGAGAAATCCTGACCTTCCCATTTAAAATGCTCCCTCATAGAATGAAGAGTCTCTGAAAAAGAGAAATCCTCAGGAGGAGAAGCAGAAGGAGTAGAATCATCTACATCAGAATCAGAGTAAGGAGAATACTCCTGCAAGTCTTCAGCCGAAGACTCAGAAGCATCCGAATACTGTTCAAAACTTCCAAGCTCAGGTTCCACCCTAGGCCTCTTATCAGGAGGGGGCATAGAACCTCTAATCATTGTAATCAAATCTTCTGCCATCTTAAGCATATGCTTCTTAGGTACAGACCCTGAAGAACTAGGGGTAACAGTAGAAACAAAACCTGGCCTGCCCCTGGGAGAAGCCTTGGAAACAGCAGGGGAGGGCCTAACCACCTTAGGAAGGGAGGGAAGAACAGCTACCTGAGAAGCCCCTTCCGCCTGGCCTACCTCCTGAGAGGTCACATCTTGCAGCAATAAAGTCTCTCCCTGGGATTCCAAAGAAATTTCCGGCTGAACCTCTGGCTCCACCGAGCCCTCTAAAGAACCGACGTCCGGTACGGACGGTTCTTCCAGCCTAGGCTTAGCTGTTTTGTCCTTGCGCTTTTTAGACGAAGCGGGCGTCGGAGCATCCGACGGCATTTTATAATTACACCGCTTCCCAAAAACTAACCTGGCACAATCTAATCTTCTCTTTATAGTGCGTTTGTTAAATCTAGCACAAGAGCGACAGCCAACAACGTCGTGCTCAGGCCCTAAGCAAGGTATACACAAGGTATGGTAATCCCTATGAGGTATCTGCTTCCCACAAGAAATACAGTTATTCACTTTTTCTGACATCCGGTAAAATACTGAGGCAAGAAAAAACCAAAATATTCCCCAACGGGGTACTTAGCCAACTTGGATTCGGTCTGAAACTCCGACTTCGGAAAATCTCAGAACGCCAACCTGCACTCGCAAAACTGCTTCTGCATCGAACCATGCGGCAAAAAAGACTGAGGAAATGACGTCGGTCATGCGCATTTGTACTCTGACGTCCTGACGTCAGTCTAATGCGCCTTTGACCGACGTCAGCCTTATACTTTGGTATTCAGGCCGACTGGGACAGCGGACTACCCAAGTGTCAGGACTGCAGCAATGTGAGATGAAGAACATCATCATAAGGTCTGTCCGGCACCTGCATCCTAGGAAGATGTGATCCTGTGATGGAGTCAAAAAGGACTGTTTGAAATTTACGGTGAACCTTAGACTTTGAAGGAGGTGAATAGCCACCTGCAGATTTTGAGACAACTGTTCTGACAGAGGAGCCAGGAAAAGAAGATCGTCCAGGTATGAGTATACCTGGATACCCTGAACTCTCAGGAATGCAATCACAATGGCCAAGCACTGTGGGAATACTCCTGGGTCAGTGGACAGACCAAAAGGCAAGGCTCAGAACTGAAAGTGCAAGGAACCCACAGAGAAATGTAAAAATGTCCTGCACAGAGGATGGATGGGAATGTGTAGATAAGCATCTTTGATCTCTACAGAGGCCATGTAAGACTGAGGTGAAATCAGAGGAAAGAGAGTTTGTAAGGACAGCATGCAGAAAGATGGCACTTCTAGGAAAGTGTTTAACTGTGAAAGATCTAGGATTGGTCTCAAAGAACCACTTTTCTGGGAATCAGAAAAGTACAGTTTTGTACCTACCATAAATGTAGATGTTCGAGTGCTAATACAGCTGCAGTCCTAACAGATGGGGTTCTCCTGCCATCAGGCGGGTCCTCGGTCGGCTGAATTCCAAAGTCTAGGTCCGGCGTCGGTTGTCGTCGCTTCTTCCCTGATGTCAGTGCGACAGGGGTATAAAGGAACCAGCCAACGCCATTTTCTTCAGTTTTTCTTGCCCCAGATGTCAGGTGCCCCCAGAAGGAAGGCAATACATAAATTTGTGTAATAAAGCAGTGCAATATAACCAAAATACAGTAGTTGCAAGCAAATACACCATAATGAATACCCCAATCAGGTTGTATGAGGATGTGTTAGCCTATAGGCCTGTCCCAAGAGGGGAAGGAGGGAGGGAAACCTGGACTGCAGCTGTATTAGCACTCGAACATCTACATTTATGGTAGGTACAAAACTGTACTATGTTCATCGTGCATACAGCTGCAGTCATAACAGATGGGTAGAATCCCAAAGCTAAGAAAGGGGTGGTAGGCACTAGGTGGAACTAGCAGGAGCCAGGATGCCCTGCAAGACTGCAGTGGCAAAGCCTGCTCTAGTTTTGGAGTATAATGGTAGGTGGTAGTGCTTGGAGAAGGTATGCACAGAACTCCAAGTGGCTGCTTCCAAAATATCTTTGGTAGGAACTCCTCTGAGGAAAGCTGCAGAGGTAGCTGTGGCCCTTGTGGAGTGAGATCTGATGCCTGTAGGTACAGTTTTGCCATGAAAAGAATAGCAAAAGCGTATGCAGTGGGCTATCCATTTTGAGATTGTCTGTTTCGAAATTGGCTTTCCTTGAGCTCCTACAGCATAGGACACAAAGAGCTGTTCTGATTTTCTGAAAGACTTTATTCTGTCCAGATAATAACGTAGTTGTCTGTGGAGGTCCAAGGAATGTAGTAATCTCTCCCCTTTGTTTTGAGGATTAGGATAAAAGGTAGGTAAGTGTATGGCCTGATTCAAAGCTACCCTGGATACCACTTTAGGCATAAAGGACGGGTTGGATCGTAAGGAAACTCTGTCCTGATGGAAGATGATAAAAGGCTGCACAGCCATGAGAGCTTGTAGTTCTGAAACTCTACGAGCTGAGGTAATAGCCAGAAGGAAAGTGGTTTTCCAGGATAAATATTGCAAATCTGATGAGGCAGCTGGCTCAAAGGGAGGCAAGGTCAGTTTTTCCAGAATGAAATTGAGGTCCCAAGCAGGTATTGGTTGTTTTCTTGGGGGGTCTTAGATTCTTAGCCGCTCTGAGGAACTGTCTTAAGAGAGGGTGAGAGAATAAGGGTGGATCAGTGTTGTATTCTGCGGAAATGGCTGAGGCATGGATTTTGATGGAGGAGAATGAAAGTCCACTGCTTAGCAGCTCAGCTAAATACTGTAGTATTTGAGGTAAATTCAGTTTTCCAGGATCCTGGCCCTTTTTCTCATTCCAGACACAAAACCGTTTCCATTTTGCGGAGTAAGCTTTTCTAGTTGACAGCCTCCTGGCCTCCAAAATGACATCCTGCACCTCCTTGGAGAGTAGGGTCTGTTGTGATGCTAAGGAATCTTCCATGCGGCTAGATTGAGTGTTTTTAGCTGGCTGTGAAGAGTTTTGAAGCTGTGCTGAGTCAGAAGAGGCATTAGAGGTAGGGTCCATGGTGGGGAATGCGTCAGGCTCCTCAGGAGTGGGTACCAGTGTTGTCTTGGCCAGTCCGGAGCAATGAGAATCATCTTTGGTCTGTCTGCTCTGGTTTTCAATAGAACTTTGGGCAGCAGAGGAAGAGGTGGGAAGGCATAAACTGTCAATGATGTCCAACTGAAAGAGAGAGCATCCACTCTCCAGGCCTTTGGATGGAAAATCCTTGAGCAGAATTTTGTCAGTTTTGGTGATTTTTGTGGGAGGCAAAGAAATCTATGTCTGGCCTTCCCCATGCTTGGATTATTTCTGTAAAAACTTTTGGATGCAACTTCCATTCATGTGGATCTATCATATTTCTGCTTAGGTTGTCTGCCAGCGTGTTTCCCTTGCCTGGCAAGTACTGTGCTTGTAGTTCGATTTGCAAGTCCATGGCCATGTTCCAAAATGACATGGCCAGTCTGCATAGGGGGTATGAATGTGTTCCTCCCTGTTTATGTACCACATAACTGTGGTGTTGTCAGTTCTTATCAATAGATGACCTGGTTGCAGAAGGTCCTCGAAAACTATAATAGCATTTATTACTGCTAGCATTTCCTTTTGATTGATGTGAAGGTGCTTTTCTTTTTGGGACCATTTGCCCTGAATGCACCGATCTGTCATGTGCGCCCCCCAGGCGTAGTCCGAGGCGTCTGTTGTGATGACTTGATTTGCTTGAGGCTTGCTGAATGGAAGACCTGTGTTTGTTTGTCATGCTTGAGCCCACCACAGAAATTCCTTTTGCAGACATGGAATTAGTGGTATTATTGTTTCCAAACTGTGGCTGTGTTGAGACCATATGTTTTTCAGGTACTATTGAAGTTTCCTCATATGCAGCTTTGCACATGGGATTAGTATGATGCAAGATGCCATGAATCCCAGAGCCTGCAGGATTTTCCTTGCAGTCAGCCTGGTGCAATTTGCTAGTGCTCTGAAGTATTGAGTTAGTTGCCCCTGCTTCTCTGGCGTGAGGTAGGCCATCTGGGTGTTTGTATCCAAGTTGGCACCCAGGAAAATTATCTTCCGAGAGGGTATTAGCCTTGATTTCTTTTTGTTGACTGTGTATCCCAGAGAGCTCAACAACATTATTACATAAGCCAGATGTTTCAGAAGAATGTGCTTGCTGTCCGCTTGGATCAGGCAGTCGTCCAAATAAGGGTATATTTGTATCCTTTGAAGTCTGCAGTAGGCAATTACTGATGCCAGGCATTTCGTGAATACTCTGGGCGCAGTAGATAAGCCAAAGGGCAATGCAGAGAATTGATAATGGGTTGAACCTGCAAGAAATCTGAGGTATCTTCTGCAATTTTGTCTGACTGAGACATGCAGGTATGCCTCCTTGAGGTCCAGTGTTACCAGCCAAGACTCCTTGCCCAGCATGGGAAGAAGTTGCTATAGAGTGAGCATCTTGAATTTTGGTACGAGTAGAAATGTGTTTAGGATGGACAGGTCCAAAATAGGTCTCCAATCTTTTCCCTACCTTTGTACCAGGAATAGCCTGGAATAAAAACCTTGACCTTGTTCGTGCGTAGGTACCTCTTGAATAGCTTTCATGTCTATGAGATCTGTAATTTGCCTTTGTGCCTCTGCCCTTTGATTGTGTGGCAGATTTGGCATGCCTCTCATTTTTGGAAGGGTGTGAAAATGGAATCTGTAGCCTCTGTTTATAATGTCCAGGATCCATTTGTCTTTTGTGACAATATGCCAATTCTTTGAAAATAATGCCAGCTTTCCTCCTAAGGGGGCTGCTATTTGAGTCTTGCTTGGCATGCAAAGGGGGAAGTCATTGGGCTTGCTTTCTGAATGATTGCGAGTTATCCTCATCACCTCTTTGTGTAGGAGCTTGCCATTGTCTGCCTCTAAACGATCCTTGGGATTGTCCTCTGCCCCTCGGGCGCCTGTATCTGCCTCTTTGGGGTCTGTCCATGGCTGGAAAGGACCAATTTTTGGAAGGCCAATTTCTACTGAAACATGGGGGTTGTACCTGTAGAAAATCTTTCACAGTTTGCGTTGATTTAGCCTTTTCCTCCATTTTCCTTAATACCTCCTCAGCATTAGCACCAAATAATACATCCTTTTGAAGAGGGGCATCTAGTAATTTAGCTTTGACATGATCAGGCAAGGTTTGTTCCTTGAGCCAGGCATGTCTACGTATGACTGATCCTGTAACAGCAGCTCTACATGAGGCCTCTAGAGCATCAAAGCCACATTGTAAGGTAAGCTTACCCACTTGTTCTGCACTATGCATCAAATCCTGCAACTCCTTCAAGTCTGGTTGTTCAGGTTGTGACATTTTACTTTTCAACTGTGATAACAAAAACTGTTGATATTTTAGCATATGGAACTGACAGTTTAAGGCCCTCATGGTTAAGGTAGCCGAGGTATATACCTTTTTTCCCCACCTTTCTAAGGATCTGGAATCTCTCTCGGAAGGTAATGGATTTTTAGCAGTGGAGGCCTTAATTCCCTTGGGGCCCTGTGAGATGGTTTCTGGGTCAGCAGCATGGCTTTTGTATAGAAATTGGTGCGAGTCAGGAACCCTGTAGTACCTGTCAGGCTTAACTGGGGCTGGAGGCAGAGAGTCCGGGTTAAGGCAGGCCTCCAAGTAAACATCATCTAGGATGTCCAAGACAGGAGGAATAGCCAGAGGCCTGTGCTGAGGTAGTAAGAGAAATTCCCTAAGCCTTTTCTTGGAATCTGAATAATCTTGGCCTTCCCAGTGGAAGTGTTTCCTTAAGGTATGCAAAGTTTCCCCAAATGAGTAATCCTCTGGGGGGATACAGAAGGAATGGACTCCTCCGCATCAGAGTCTTCAAAAGGGGAGTAAGAATGTTCCTGATCATCAGAGTGCTCTGAAATAATGGAGCCCTGATCAGAGGAGGATTCTTCCTCCACTCTGGGCCTTTGTCCGGTGGGGTTGAGAACCCTGATAAGAGTAATTAAATCCTCAGCCATTTTAAGCATCTGCTTTTTAGGCATGGGGCCTGGAGATGGGCCCTGTGTAGCTTGTCTCTTAGAGTGCATGGCTGCTTTAGACTTAGTGAAAGCCTTGATGGAGAAAGAAGAGGAAGGTCTGAAGACACCTTGAGTGGAGGTAAACCTGTCCACATTTTGAGGTTCAACGCCAAGAGTGGCTTCGGTATCTGTAGTCGGGGTGTGGGCCGAGGAGCCTGCGACCTCGGGCACAGGAGACACCACCAATGAGGTGTCGTCGGTAGTCAGGGGCTGCGTAGGCGCCTCACTGAGAACCGGACCATGTGTAGTCGGCTTTGGCGTGGTGTCGGTAGAAGCCGCAGACCTCGTGTGTCAGTCCTTATCTTTGCGTTTTTTAGACAAAACTGGAGTCGGAGTATCCGACGACATAATATAGTTAAATGTTTTTCAAAAAAAAAATGCTGGGCGAACTCCGCCCGATGCTTAATGGTGCGTTTGTTGAATGTAGCACAAAAGCGACAGACCGAGACGTCGTGGTCTGGGCCTAAACAAGGTATACAGAGGGAATGGAAATTCTTATGCGGTATTTGCTTCCCACATGAAATACAATTATTAACTTTGTCTGACATCGGTCTGAGGCAAGAAAAGTTTCCCCAACGGGGTACTTAGCTTTCAAGAAGACTTCGGTTTCAAAATTTTCGTAATTTCAGGAGCTGGCCGACCGGCACTTGCGAACTGCTTCTGCTTCGGGCACCACGCGGCAAGAAAGACTTAAGAAAATGGCGTTGGCTGGTTCCTTTATACCCCTGTCGCACTGACGTCAGGGAAGAAGCGACGACAACCGACGCCGGACCTAGCGTCTGTTGTGATGACTTGATTTGCTTGAGGCTTGCTGAATGGAAGACCTGTGTTTGTTTGGCATGCTTGAGCCCACCACAGAAATTCCTTTTGCAGACATGGAATTGGTGGTATTATTGTTTCCAAACTGTGGCTGCGTTGAGACCATATGTTTTTCAGGTACCATTGAAGTTTCCTCATATGCAGCTTTGCACATGGGATTAGTATGATGCAAGATGCCATGAATCCCAGAGCCTGCAGGATTTTCCTTGCAGTCAGCCTGGTGAAGTATTGAGTTAGTTGCCCCTGCTTCTCTGGCGTGAGGTAGGCCATCTGGTTGTTTGTATCCAAGTTGGCACCCAGGAAAATTATCTTCCGAGAGGGTATTAGCCTTGATTTCTTTTTGTTGACTGTGTATCCCAGAGAGCTCAACAACATTATTATATAAGCCAGATGTTTCAGAAGAATGTGCTTGCTGTCCACTTGGATCAGGCAGACGTCCAAATAAGGGTATATTTGTATCCCTTGAAGTCTGCAGTAGGCAATTACTGATGCCAGGCATTTCGTGAATACCCTGGGCGCAGTAGATAAGCTAAAGGGCAATGCAGAGAATTGATAATGGGTTGAACCTGCAAGAAATCTGAGGTATCTTCTGCAATTTTGTCTGATTGAGACATGCAGGTATGCCTCCTTGAGGTCCAGTGTTACCAGCCAAGACTCCTTGCCCAGCATGGGAAGAAGTTGCTGTAGAGTGAGCATCTTGAATTTTAGTGCAGTAGAAATGTGTTTAGGATGGACAGGTCCAAAATAGGTCTCCAATCTTTTCCCTTCCTTGGTACCAGGAATAGCCTGGAATAAAAACCTTGACCTTGTTAGGTGCGTAGGTACCTCTTGAATAGCTTTCATGTCTATGAGATCTGTAATTTGCCTTTGTGCCTCTGCCCTTTGATTGTGTGGCAGGTTTGGCATGCCTCTCATTTTTGAAGGGTGTGAAAATGGAATCTGTAGCCTCTGTTTATAATGTCCAGGATCCATTTGTCTTTTGTGACAATATGCCAATTCTTTGAAAATAATGCCAGCTTTCCTCCTAAGGGGCTGCCATTTGGGTCTTGCTTGGCATGCAAAGGGGAAAGTCATTGGGCTTGCTTTCTGGATGATTGCGAGTTATCCTCATCACCTCTTTGTGTAGGAGCTTGCCATTGTCTGCCTCTAAGCGATCCTTGGGATTGTCCTCTGCCCCTCGGGCGCCTGTATCTGCTTCTTTGGGGTCTGTCCATGTCTGAAAAGGACCAATTTTTGGAAGGCCAATTTCTACTGAAGCATGGAGCTTGTACCTGTAGAAAATCTTTCACAGTTGCATTGATTTAGCCTTTTCCTCCATTTTCCTTAATACCTCCTCAGCATTAGCACCAAATAATACATCCTTTTGAAGAGGGGCATCTAGTAATTTAGCTTTGACATGATCAGGCAAGGTTTGTTCCTTGAGCCAGGCATGTCTACATATGACTGATCCTGTAACAGCAGCTCTACATGAGGCCTCTAGAGCATCAAAACCACATTGTAAGGTATGCTTACCCACTTGTTCTGCACTATGCATCAAATCCTGCAACTCCTTCAAGTCTGGTTGTTCAGATTGTGACATTTTACTTTTCAATTGTGATAACAAAAACTGTTGGTATTTTAGCATATGGAAATGACAGTTTAAGGCCATCGTGGTTAAGGTAGCTGAGGTATATACCTTTTTTCCCCACCTTTCTAAGGATCTGGAATCTCTCTTGGAAGGTAATGGATTTTTAGCAGTGGAGGCCTTAATTCCCTTGGGGCCCTGTGAGATGGTTTCTGGGTCAGCAGCATGGCTTTTGTATAGAAATTGGTGCGAATCAGAAACCCTGTAGTACCGGTCAGGCTTAACTGGGGCTGGAGGCAGAGAGTCCAGGTTAAGGCAGGCCTCTAAGTAAACATCATCTAGGATGTCCAAGACAGGAGGAATAGCCAGAGGCCTGTGCTGAGGTAGTAAGAGAAATTCCCTAAGCCTTTTCTTGGAATCTGAATAATGTTGGCCTTCCCAGTGGAAGTGTTCCCTTAAGGTATGCAAAGTTTCCCCAAATGAGTAATCCTCTGGGGGGGGGATACAGAAGGAATGGACTTCTCCGCATCAGAGTCTTCAAAAGGGGAGTAAGAATGTTCCTGATCATCAGAGTGCTCTGAAATAATGGAGCCCTGATCAGAGGAGGGGGATTCTTCCTCCACTCTGGGCCTTTGTCGGTGGGGTTGAGAACCCTGATAAGAGTAATTAAATCCTCAGCCATTTTAAGCATCTGCTTTTTAGGCATGGGGCCTGGAGATGGGCCCTGTGTAGCTTGTCTCTTAGAGTGCATGGCTGCTTTAGACTTAGTGAAAGCCTTGATGGAGAAAGAAGAGGAAGGTCTGAAGACACCTTGAGTGGAGGTAAACCTGTCCACATTTTGAGGTTCAACGCCAAGAGTGGCTTCGGTATCTGTAGTCGGGGTGTGGGCCGAGGAGCCTGCGACCTCGGGCAAAGGAGACACCGCCAATGAAGTGTCGTCGGTAGTCAGGGGCTGCGTAGGCGCCTCGCTGAGAACCGGACCACGTGTAGTCGGCTTTTGCGTGGTGTCGGTAGAAGCCGTGGACCTCGTGTGTCGGTCCTTATCTTTGCGTTTTTTAGACAAAACTGGAGTCGGAGTATCCGACGACATAATATAGTTAAATGTTTTTCCAAAAAAATGCTGGGCGAACTCCGCCCAACGCTTAATGGTGCGTTTGTTGAATGTAGCACAAAAGCGACATACCGAGACGTCGTGGTCTGGGCCTAAACAAGGTATACAGAGGGAATGGAAATCCTTATGCGGTATTTGCGTCCCACATGAAATACAATTATTAACTTTGTCTGACATCGGTCTGAGGCAAGAAAAGTTTCTAGCGGAGTGCCAGCTTTCAAGAAGACTTCAGTTTCAAAATTGTTGTAATCTCAGGAGCTGGCCGACCGGCACTTGCGAACTGCTTCTGCTTCGGGCACCGCGCGGCAAGAAAGACTGAAGAAAATGGCGTTGGCTGGTTCCTTTATACCCCTGTCGCACTGACGTCAGGGAAGAAGCGACGACAACTGACGCTAGACCTAGACTTTGGAATTTGGCCGATCGAGGACCCGCCTGATGGCAGGAGAACCCCATCTGTTATGACTTCAGCTGTATGCACGATGATAATCATCCCTGAGTAAAACCCTCTGCCTCACTGATCCATAGGCACATTTTGAATTGTACCCTGAGAAATAAGCTGAAATAGAACCTCTGGAAACAAACTGAGTTGAGTTGCAGGGGGGGCTGTGGAATTCTCATGAA
This sequence comes from Protopterus annectens, assembly GCF_019279795.1. Classification (NCBI taxonomy): domain Eukaryota; kingdom Metazoa; phylum Chordata; order Ceratodontiformes; family Protopteridae; genus Protopterus; species Protopterus annectens. The sequence goes on from NC_056746.1 coordinate 569,245,548, forward strand.
TACAAGGAGAATCTTTCAAATCATGAAATATCCCTGTTGGACAACAGACAGAACCCAGAAATCCTAAGTGATCCTTGCCCAAACTGGAAACATGAGAGACAAATGAAGACTTGAAAGAGACTGCTGGTAGTCACAGACAGTTGGGCCTGGCTTGAAGTTTAGATTCTGGCAGTCTCCTAACAGATTTGTTAGGCCTGGAAGCAGAAGCAGAGGCAGAGGAGCAGCTAATTGGTCTCCTAACAAAATAAGTCTTAGCAGGAAAATTCCTATGGAACTTAGGAATAAGGGAAACAAACGAGTGTTTCAAATCTTGAAGTTCCTTTCCTTTTCTCTTTCAGAGTCTTAAGTAAGTCTACAGGTGTAGATCCAAAATGTCCAAAGGAGCATCTAGCAGTTTTGCTTTAATGTCATCTGACAATGGTTGGAGACTTAAACAGGAATGTCTCCTAAGTACAGGACCAGATGCAGCAGCTCTAGATGATGCATCAACAGCATCATAGCTGCATTTAATGGAATGTCTGGCTACCTGTGAAGAAGCTGTCAAAAAAAGAGACAAAAACCTGAGTTTTAATCTCAGAGTCAGGTAACTCAACAAGAGCTTGTGAAGACTGGGAAAGTACAGCCAAGGAATACCTTGACATACGAGTTTGGTAAATCACTGTCTAATCGCTAAAGTGGAGGATGTGCAAACCTTTTTACCAAGTCTCTCCAGAATCTTGCTCTCCTTGGACACTTATACAGGAACTTACAATCATCAGGCACCTTGCAGGAGCCTGAGAATCAGGGGTCTTAGAAGAAACAAAAGTGTCTAGTAAAGCTGGCAAGACTAGAGGCACTGCAGGAGGAGAATCAGCTTCCATCTGCAGAAGATCATAATACCTTTTTTGCTCTTCAGAAATTTGTGAACAGTCTCATTTGAAAAAAAAATCCCACATTTTGTTAAATGTTTCACCAAAAGAAATCTCTTCTACTGGGGAATCACCCCATCAGATTTCTCCTCAGGAGAAGCAGATTCTACAGAAGATGCAATATGTGTGGAATATGCTAAGGAATCTTCATCAGAGGAGGAGTCATCACTATCAGTGCGGAGAACCTGTTCCCGAACCCTTTGAACAGGAGAGGATGTACAAGGACAGGAATAGCAGAGGAAGGCTTAATTAAACCCCGAGAGAAAGCATCCCAATCAGAATGAGGAGTGGAAGGGACCTTAGAGTGTCTACTCTTTTGTTTTTTCTTTACATGCATTTCTGTTTGAGGTGAAGTGGAGGAACCCGATGTAGGCCTAATGTCCGGAATGGTCTTTGGTTGATCCCTACCAGGAGTTGAAGGAATGTCCCCGGGACCCTCAAGCACACAAAGCCGTGGTTCCCCTTGCCCGCCTGAAATGGACGTCTGCACTGCCTTTGCAGATGTGCTTAGGTCGGACTCCTTAGCAGCTTTCAATGAGGTACCCACTGAGGAACCAGACCACACCTCCAAACGTAACACCAGATCTTCACTGACCTCAAGGGATACTTCTGAAGTAAAAGGCACAGCCAAAGAGGACTCAGACCCAGGTTTGCTAACCTTCTTCTTCAAAGCTGGCTCAGCCGAAAGACCCCAGAACCCTCTATAATGTCTTTAGCCAGATGTTTAAGACACTAATTCTCTAAGTAGAGATTTTAAAGTCAAAAGTCGGCTATACAAAGTTTTAGGAGCAAAGACCCGACAAAAAGAACAGGAACATGATTGGGGCCTAAGCAAAAACAGACAAAGGTCATGGTTATCTTTTATGTGGACTCTGCCTTCCGCACCTAAACTTGCCCTTTCTGGATGACATGAACAAATTACAAAAGACAGTAGCAAAGAAACAAATCCCCAATGGGACACTTATCTGAAAGGTGGCAGCAACAAATGGAATCAGGCAGCTGACCGACGTACGAGTCAAGCATTCTGAATGGCAGCATAAGAGTTCTGAGGATTGTACGTGTGGACATCCTTTTATGGCTAATGCTGTCAGAGCATACGTGCAACATCCCATGTACTCGCAGTAGCTAAAAGCTGTTATATACTGGCCAGACATTGGGCGGAAGACTTCCCACATGTAAAGAATGCTGCAATACTGAATAGAAAGATATCAACAGTTCCCAGAGAAAGACAGGATGCCTTAAAGCTCAGTGAAGAATGGTACAGAATGATAACTTCATGTTTACTTTCATATGACTGTGTATAAAAGTTACTTATGGTATACCTTCGTTATTTCTATCATAAACATTTTTAATAAAGTGTCAAGAAAATTAACAAATATCATGTAACTCATGTAAAAAAAATGCAAGATTACTTAGTTCCACCATATTTCACACAACACATATGGAGATTCTGTTCCACTACATGATTCCAGAAACTAGGGTTCCTACTAAAATACATCAATATATGAAGGTGTTTAATTACTGTCCCAGTAAACACACTAAAATAAATAAATAAAAATGATAATTTTACAATTAGATTTTTGAGATGTCATGTTTAGGATTTTTAAACAATTGCGGAGTCTTTCATATTTAGCTTTCATTATGTGCAGCTCATGTTTCCTTTTTATTTTAAATATTTTAGACCTGGGCCAACGTGGTTCTTTTTTTCTAAACATAAATTATAAAATAGGACTATTTTTATTATCAGTCAATAAAAATGAATTAATCTAACCTATGAAATTAATAGACTACTTAGATACTGAAATTTAAAATAGATTAAACCAATCAAATTTACTGGAGAAGAACCTATTAAAACCAAATTGTCACAGATACAAATGATTATTTTACACTTTTCGTTAAAAGAAAAAAAAAGTTATATTATGAAAGAAATCAACAATGGTGGCTTAAACTGTGTCTATTATGAAAGAAAACCATGAAATACTTGTAATGGCAATAACTGAAAGTAAAAATAATGTAGTTCCTTGCAAATAACTGGTGAATACAAGGTATTGGTGTTAAACTGGTGTGAGAATTAAGTTTCATTTTCCATCATACTTAGGGATAACTTTTTAGGAAGTAGTTTAAACTGTATGTTTGTAAAGGATAGTGTGACCTACAGTGTCTATAATGCTAAAGGTTTTGCAAACCCAGGTGTGAACACCTACACCTAAAGGACGCAAAGGAGAATAAAGATGGCTGTGTATTACATGAAGAACAGAACAGATAAAATATGCGAGTATTAAGGTCCACTTGGATTATACTACAACCACAACTAGTACTCTTTCTGATCATAATGCAGAATTGAAATCTTAAATAAAAAATATAACTGTAGGAGAATTCTATCCTTCTTAAATTAATATGAAAGGAACTACTTTAGTTATGTTTCAATAATATGCAAGATAATAACAAATAATTACTAGGTGCTTTAATATATTTTATATGGAAAGCTACAGACTGGTATAAAGACAACTTGGAGTAAGAATGAAGACAAAGTCAAAAAAATTAAAAAATATATTTTAAGAAATAATTGATCATAAAAACAGTTGCAGTTTAAAAATATTTCACCTCTACTAAATATAAACTTACTAGAAGTCAAAAAGCAAGATTCATGCAAAATCAAAACAAAAGGAATATTAAATAGAACAGTAAATAAAGTATACATGGAATAGTAAAACATTTTAAAGATCATTTTCAAAAAGTTTACACAAAATATTTAAAATATATAAATAATGTTTATAAAACAGCTTAATGACTACCAAATAATACAAATTAATGAACAATAAAACTCTAGATATAAAGAGTTTGACTGTTACAATATTAGTTTCTATCAAAAATTGTCTATTTTATCCAAAATGTTTACTTTTAATTACAAAAATGTAATACCTAACTCAAGCAACTAAAGTTCAACAACTAAAATGGGACTTCTCCAATTTGGCATCAACCTTTCTGAAGTAAAAGACAGTACCAAAGGGCTCTGGCTGACCAAGTTTGCAGATGACTAAGCTAGAAGGAGTTACTGAATGCCCGAATGACTTAGCCATCCTGCAGGAAGGTTTAACTGGTGTTACAATCATGGTTTGAAACTAAATGCCAAAAAATGCATTACTGAATCCTTTGGGAAGTATCTACCCCAGGAAACTACTGACAATACTTCTCTAAGAGTTGACCAGTTGTTCAATATTTGGGAAACTATGTGGACAGTGAGCTAACTTTTGACCAACATGTGTCTGTTGTAAGAAAGTCCTTCTACTTTGCACAGCTTATAAACAAAGGAATTGTGCCTATACGTAGAGATTCCATTGTCCCCCTTTACTCAGCCCTTTTTAGGAGCGTCATTGAAGATAATGCTCCCTTCGGCATGTATCTGTCCAGATACATGCAACAACTGAAATGCTCACAGAGATACCTTACTAAAAGGATACAAGGCCTAAACAAAATGTTCCACATGGGCTGATTCAAAGCCCTGTCGCTATACTCTGCATCCTACAGACTTAAGAGGTGACCTGTGTCTGGTATACAAGGAATCCTCTGACCCAGTACTGATGGATTTACTGCACATCAGTCAAAAACAGCATCAGAAATACTCAGTCTAGGGATCTAAACCTCTTCTGCAACATCAACAAAAAAGGTTTAGAGGGACAGGTATATTTTGCAGAGGATACCACTGCCACAGAACAGACTCTCCATCTACATAAAACAAAGTTCATCCATGCCCATTTTCAAGCACAACTTAGATCTACAGATGTGAAACAAAACATTTACCCTAGGACCACCTTATATAGTACTAATGAAGAGAGGCAGCTCCTAAATGCTTTAACTCATGCGTGAGTCCCCTCAGGTTATCTATGGTATGATCTTAGTTGTCCTTATTGGGGGTAATAATATATAACTATAGACCATGGGATGGATAAAGTCAATCTACAACCAAAAGGGACAGATTATTTTGAGCACAAAAAAGAAAACTGGTTAGGCTTATAATGGTACACAAGGGCAGCTCGCCTAGTACTTACTGATAAATCTGTGAGCCTATAATATCAGAATAAAATAAAGACTTGCCAGATTGTATTTCATATAAACCACTTTCACTGATTAATGCTGACCATAACATGTTTATGCTCATTATTAGACAAAAGACGTAAACCTTTAATGGCAAAATGAATCAACACTGATCAAACAGGATTCATTCAAAAATGGCAAAACAGGATTATATGGAAAAGTTACAGCTATGATTAACCATGCTGTGTGTAACAAGTGTTGATTATTAAGTTAGGCCATAAAATAGCATATGGTTGTACTGCTTGGATCTATGTATTTGTGCTTTTAGAAGTTATAAATATGTCAGTATCTTCACAAGATATTCATAAATCATACAAAGAAATGATAATCCATTTAAAAAAGGTTCTTGCTTAGCACACAGGTTTAAAAGGCATATGGATACTAAGAAAATTTACACTATCTTCTTTATTATTTGCAGTTGCTGTTGGACCACTAATGCAATTAAAATAAATCAAGATATAAATGGGTAGTTCATCAATGACAATTTTAAACTGAAACTGTTTCATCTTTTGGATGATCTATTGCTGACAACATAAATTAGATCTACTACTAAAACAGTGAGTTGTTTTCTATCTTACAGTTTAATGAAGCTAAAAAAATAATGATCATTAGACTATAAAATACTTTATATGATACTAAAACTTGGTGATTAAAGGCTATACATTACCATTAATTACATTTTTAAACAATTTGATTAATAAAATTAAAGTATACATATATTACACAATACAGATACATTAATAAATGTCACTACATAGTTTATAACATTCAGTAAACAGGTTTGTTAAATCTTATGTGAGCATCTTTGAAATACTAATTTGTTCTAACTACTGAAATATATTACTGAATATCTGTTGGACACTGACAAACATTTAGTTAAGGAATGGGAACGTGTATAACTGTTTAAATAACGAGGAAGCACAGTAGCTCAGCAGTAAGCTTCCTACTTCACAGCTCTGAGATACAGGGTTAAATCCTGACTTTTAGTCACTGTATGTGTGGAGTTCGCATGTTGTCCCTGTGTCTGCATGGGTTTACTCAGGATATGCCAGTTTCCTCTCACTTCCCAAAAAACATGCTAGTTACTTGGTTACTCTAAATTTTCAATATACTTTGTACTTACCTCTGTCTCTGTGACCTTGCCAGTGAGTGAAAAGGGTATGAGGACCTTCTCACTTAACTGGTCAACAAATGAGAAAAAAAATATGACATGACATGGAATTTTATTTATCCTTTTATTTACCGTATTAGTCCTACTAGGCTAGTAGCCTGTTTTCAGGAGAGACCCTAGGTGGTATTTATACTACAAGGGGAAATTTGTCAAGAGCATCACGGAACTTCCCGTGTCTTGTTGTACTTGCGACTAGCTATACGGGAGTGCATGCCCCTTTCCTAGCTCACTGATGACTGGGAGGATGATGCATGAAATAGAAGTGCTTTGAAATAGAAGTGCTGCCAGAAGGTGCAGAGGCGAACACCATCTCCATGAAAGTTGTGTGTAGAGGATTCCGAGATTTTGTTCCAGGAACAATTATTTGAGTTGAAGTAGAGTTTTTCAAGACAAATGTATTGTTACAACCCTTCAGGTCAGGAGGGTTGTAGGATAATTTATTGAATAAAATGATAAGGCAGAGTGAACCAGAGAACAATGTATTATGAAGGGATATAATGGACAGGGTTCACGCTGAAAAAACTAAAAATATTACGAAGAAAGCATCACCCACAAGAAACACACATGCAGAGACTGTGGCTATTTGAGGTGGAATACAAAAAGAAAAGAAAAACAAAGACAATGGTAAAAAAAATTGTTCAAAGTAAGAGGAGTACTGAAATGGACAGATATGAGATACGGGATACAAATATACTTCCTTTGGGTATCCAGACACATGAGGTAAGAGCTTTTACTTTAATAAATAAAGAGCTGTTTTGTGACATTATTTCTGAGAATGTACAAAGCATGGAAATACTTCTGTGTAAATACGAGAAGAGACAGAATGATAATCCATGGAACGAATATGTACTTAAAGCATTCTTTCAAGAAACAAACAAAAAAATACATGTACAATGTACAATTCTGGACAGAAATTGATAGCGACCTTAAAAAAAAATAAAAACAGTTGTAAAGATGTGACGGACATTTCTAAAGTTTTTGATAACAGGGGATTTTGGACTGGGAAATGGGTTTGCAATGCTTTGAAAATGGAAAATGACAGACTTATACATATTCCAAATATTATAACAGCTGAAAGGAATAAGGGAGTGGTAAAGTACTGGGCTTTTTGTGGTAAAGAAGGGCATTTGGTTAATAACTGTGATAGAAAGAAATGTTACATATGTAGGAAAAATGAGCATGATGTAAAGTAATGTTAACTTGAATGTTATAAATGTAAAAAATATATATATATGCCTCAGGAGAAATAACAGAATGAAGAAGAAACAAAAGAAATAATGGAGAACAAATCTAGAAAAAGATGGTAATAAAAAAAAGTGGAAGAAGAGGAAATGCATTCTGAAGTTAGTGATGAGGAAGTAAGTTTGAAAGTAGTGAAAAGAAAAAAAGAATGATAATAGTTAAAATGAGTTAAAGGTAGAAAAAGGAAATTCAAATCTATAAATGTAAAGGAGAAAAAGAAAGGAAATGGATGAAATAAAAGGAGAGAATGTTTTCCTTTAAATTAAGGAATAGGATTACTAATAATTTAAGGATTCTCTCAGTAAATGCTAACATAAAATATCTACAGAAGAATAACTTTAGAATGGTGTAAGAAATGTGATGTAGATATAATTATTTTAGAGGATATAAGATTCGTAACAAGTAAAGAAAGATTACAAACAGAAAATATATGGAATGGAAAAATAATTCGGAATTTTGGAGGAGATCGATGCTCAGGGATAGCGATTTTATGTAAAAAAATGTAGTAAAAATTCTAGCTATAACAATAGTTACAACAGAAAGACTTATTACTGTAGAGTTAAGGTAGCAAGAAAATGTTTATAGGCTAACAATATATGCATACATTACCTATAAAGAAAAAGGAAATTTATTTCATCAATTATTAGATTATGCAGTAGTGCACATGATTATTGTAATAAAAGGAGATTTTTAACTATGACTTAAGGGGAAAAAGAAGGAAGAATGAAACAAATATAAAAAATGGGAGAAGTGATGAAATATGGTAAATTGGTTGAATGGAAGAGAACATTTTGGACATATAGAAAAGGTACATTAAAATCAAAAATGGATTACTTTATAATACCTGAAAGCACAAGTATAATGGAAGTTAAAGCAGTTGTAACAGGTTTTTCAGATCATTTAGCTATATGGATAGAAATGAAATAAAGAATATATTAAATTATGTAAAGGTATAAAAAGAATAAATGAAAAAATAAACCGAGAAAGTAAATAAATAACTATGGAAAGACCATATTACCAAGAGGAATTAACTTGTCAGAATGGTGGATTGTTTTTAAGGAAAAGTATAAAATGTTTTTTTTTTTATAATGGCAGAATGAGACAAGAAATAAAGGAAAATAAAGAAACACATGAAGATGCATTTGAAAATCTAGAAAAAATAAAGCATAATTATAACAAAGCGAAGGAATTGTATACAAGAAATAAGAAAGTTAAAAATCTTTATCTTCTTCTCCTTTTGGCTTTATAAGGTACCTTATTACAGACCAAAAAAAGAGATTATCAGCTTATTTAAGTAAAGTAGTAAAAGAGAAGAGTAACATGCTGAGAGAAATGAAAGATAAACAAGGAGAAATAAAAAGTCAATCTCAAATTATGGAAAAATTATTAAAAATAAAATAAATAAATGAAAAAAGAAATCTCAAACAATAATATAAAAAAAAACAAGAGCAAAGACATTTTTAGAACAAATTAATATGTAAATTGAAAAAAAAAAAAAAAGAGAATTAGAGGATTGAGTTTTTAAACGTTAAAATTAGATAATTAGATAGAATATTTAACGACTTAAATATAGATTCAGGCACAGGACCTGATGGAATTGGTTTTGAAATGTATAAAAATCTAGAGACACGGCAAAGAAAATATTTATTAATGCTCTTAAAAGTATGGTTGAATGATGGATATAAGCAAAATAAATTATGTAGTGGGGTATTAAAATGTATATGGAAGAAAGCAGAGAACGACAAATAACTGGAGACCAATAATGTTAAATAATACAGATAAGATATTTATGAAAATAATACAAAAAAGACATGAAAACAAGATGGAACATATTATGGAAGAAAGTATATATGGTATAAAAGGAAATGGATGCCAAGAATTATTAATAAGAGAACTGGCAGATGTACCCTAAAAGAAAGCAAGAGTTAAAACTTATGTTATGAGTTGTTAATGAAGCATTTGACTTATCTGAACATGAAATGTTATGGGGCATAATGAAAGGATATAATTTTAGTAATAAAATCAGAAATGCCTGTATGTCAGCCTATAGATTTAATAAAATAAAGGTTTTAGTAAATGGATGGCTAAGTAAGGAAAAAGAAAGGGTAAAGGAATAAAACAAGGTTGCGGCATGAATAAAATTTTATTTGCTTTAGTTATGAATGTAGCTATTAGTGAAGAAAATACTAAACTGAAGAAAGTGAGATATACTACGTATAAAGATAATGGGATACCAGTATTGATGACATGCAGATGATACAACTGTAATAGCTAAAAACAGTTTAGGGATGAGAAAAGCAATAACCTGTGCAGGTGGTTGATTGAGAGATATCGGTTTGATGTTAAAGAGAAAAGTAAAGGAATGGAAGAAACAGAAGTAATAGCAGACATTCAATTTACAACAAAAACATCTTAATGTGTTGGGCAGAGGCATTAGTAAAAAAATACATGTAACATGCAATGGGAAATATAATTAAAAAATTAAAAGAAAGTTGTTCATTGTGTAAAACATAAAAATTGGTATAGGAAAAAAGTGAGTTGATAAACTCAGTATTAATGGGTAGAATTGCTTATTTATAAGAATCATAAGCAGACCTGACAAAGTATGAGTAACATTTGCTAGAGAACTTTTTTTTCAATGATTTGGGGTTCTAGATTAAATCCAGTGAAAAGGGGGGTAATTATATAATGGGCAGGAAGGTGGTTTACGACTGTTAAATCCAGCAGTTTATGCAGCATCCTTGAATTTATATAAAAGTACTGCATCTGATAAATGATAAAAAAAGAAAAATTAGTCTCTAAAGTGTTAAGTATGAAGAAAACTGGAAAATAATACACAAAGTAATAAAATAATAAAGAAAAGTTGTCACACGGAGTTTAACATTTATTTTCAAAAGATAAAACTATGGAATGTAAAGATTGATAAAATAGATGATAATCAAAATACTTGGCATAAAAATGTAATGAAACAATGAAATAAAAGATTAAACAATCAGAGAAAGAAATGACTGTTGCAGGAAAAAGTGGAATCTCAAGATTTTTGAGATTAGAAATGATCAGAGAAAGAAATGAATGGTGCAGCAAAAAAGTTGAATCTCAAGATTTTTTTATGGAGATTAAAAATGGAAAAAACTACCAGTTAAAAGTAATATGCTACATAAAAAGAGAAGTGAAAATTTTGTTTACATTGTGGTGAAGAAGAAACTACTGAACATGTTTTTAGGGATGTAACAGAGCAAAGAAACTGTGGAATAAATTATGTGAAGAAAACAAGCATTTTTTGAATGTTTCAGACACAAACAATTTAAATATGGAAATGATTGAATATGGATATTAAAAGAATATAAGAAGTGAACAAAAAATAAGAATAGATAAAAAAATGTTTTATATAATATGGGTAATATTGGAGGAAAGAAGGAATGAACTTATGTTTAACGGAAAAATTAATGTTGCTGACAATATTGAAAAAGATTAGATGGTGGCTGGTGACAAAGGAGTAGGGTCTGTTTTAAACAATGATGTAAAAATAAGACAAATTAACTCATACACAAATAGGAATGGATATATCGCCTTTAAATTTTGCAAATGTATAGATAAATATGTAAATATTGTAAATTAGTTATTTATGTAAATACTGTTTGTAAATAAGTTGTAAATAAAGGATCCCTATTATTTTCAATATATGCCATGGGATCTTTTACATTTACCTTAACTACCACCAGCTCAAGCAGATGGGACCTCAGCTTATTGTCTTCTCCAAAAGCCGTGACACTCAGCACTGCAGTGTCAGCAATTGAGCTTCCTAGTGTGGAAATAGAACCCACAGCCTTCGGCACCCAAGGATAGTGTGCTACCTATTGCACCACTGACCCTAAAAATTTAATATGAAGAATACCAAATTGTTGTGTATATAATTTAGACCATGTGCAAGAGTGAAAACAGCGTCACTTCTAAAAATCTTGAAATACTAACCAGCTTAAGCATTAACAAAATACTGAATGGACAATTCAAAATAAGTAATAGCCTTATATGGAAAAATTCTTCACCAGCGTACACTACAATTTCTTACATTTAAAAGTCTTTGCATGGATATATTTATGAAAAAGTTTTTAATGGTATTCGATATAACGGACCTAAAATGTTTATGAATGATGAAGGGAAAAGCTGGAGATAGGGAGATATTAGTATAAGTGAATAGGAACCCATTTTGCATAGTTCTAATGATCTTTCAGTATTCTGTAGTAATGCTGATAATTCCAAATCTTATAGAATACCAAACTTAGATTAACAAAGCATTTAATACTATCTACTGCTCGTTTACCAAGTCAAGATTCATATTTACAAATATCAGTATTACAGACTATTTTGGCTTTTGCAAAAAACAAACACACATATTACTAGAAAGTGGAAATTTCAACCATACCTACTTCTGATCACCTTTCAGCATAATACACATACTGAGGATTAGCATAACAGTGATGAACTCTAACCCCCAAAACTAGAATGTTCACCTAATGCAAGACTCTTGATTATTATTATTATTACTAAAAAATACTCTAATAAGACCAGATTTGTATATCTTGCATACAAGTTCCATTTCATTTTTTCTCTTATTTTATATACTATTACTTTTCTTCATTTAAATTTTTACGTTACTACCTTCTGATTTTATGTAATACATTATATATACAGGCCCAAAAGAAAAAAATAATTTAAGTTCATAATACTGAATATTTAAGAATGTTAGACAGATGCAATAATTTAGCATTTCTATTTAATATGCTTTTTCTAATTTGCTACTAGAAATATGAAAGATCAGTCACCGATTTTTCTAAACTACAGAATAAAAACTTCATAATTAAGTCTATGTGACAAAAGAAAGAAAAGTATACAAAAGTGCTATTTTCATTGAAATTAAATTAAAAATGATATTTCTCAAAAAGTAAACTGCTAAAGAATCTGGTACATTTGCAGAGTGGCTACATACAGATCCATTAAATCCCCAGTGAGCCCATGGGCTGTGGCAACTGCTATCTCAACTGTCATACAGTGAGGGTACTGAAGAACATTGTATATGTGCTTCAGAAAATCAATAAGTGATGCAAACAAATGAACTAACAGTGTGTCAAGATATTCCTGTTGCTGGAAATAGAGAAGTAGCTGTAGCATTTGGTGCTGATCAGAGAGGTAAAGGGATTGCACAGTGGTGTGTCCCATTTCTGAAAGATATGGTTTCTCATATTCACATTGAGAAGCCACTTATTAGACAACAAAATACATCAACCCAGTTTGTCCACCAGGGATCCCCCCCTAGAGTATCCCCTTGTTTATTAATATACCACACCACTCCTATGTTGTCAAACTAGGTTCCCATGATCCTCTACTGGTAATACATAGTTAAGAAGACCACCATCATCTCCAGAACATTCCTGTCTCTGAGGACCAATTTCCCTCTTCAGTCTGTCCATCATAGCCCCCACATATTCTGTGAAAGATGCACTTGTAATCCGTGTAGCTCTGCCATGAGACACAATTAATTGATACTCCTGCAGCAGACTAGTTGTATATATCCACAATATGAAATGGTATTTGCATCTCTGTGACAATCCCATCAGCTGGTCTGAGGAATCAATGTGATACAACTACATGCAAAATGTCCACTGTAGTACCTGAATGTAGTATCTCACTTATCAGGCCACATACATACATATGTACAACAGACCTTGATCTTACAGGTTTTTAGAGACTGTGGCTGGAGTGGAAGAATGCTGGCATAGTCATTGTGCAGTTGTAGACTGTCCCCATTTTTTGGAAAAGATCCTGGTTTCTTATTGTTCCCATCCTGCTAAACCCTTTTTGTTTCCCCCACTTGTCTGAGGAGGCAGAAAGTGTTTTGTTTTGTTTCTTAGAAGTGAAAGAGGATCTGAATACAGGGAGCCTGAAAAATCTTAGACCCCCCACCATTTCCCTCTTTCAATATACTGCTTGAGGACCTGAAGAGCACATGGGTCACCCCCACCTCCCAATCTAACTCTGAATTCAAAATGTCAGACTTTACCCCATAAGACAACGTTTGATCATATGCCCAAGTATATTTCCTCAAAACATCAGCTAGTATCTACAAAATTATTCACACCCCTTAGGGAATATTTATATACTTGAGATGCTGGAAACAACAGAAATGAGAGGGGCTCTACCATCAAGGGGAAAGAGTGGTAGTTAGGTCTCGATCTATAAAAAAAAGCACAAACTTCACAAGTGGGTACTTTGAAACACCTCTTACAAAATGTGTCCAAAATCTTCCCCTCCTTGTCCACTGGGGAAGGGTTACATGATACCAGGAACCTGTTCCCTGCTGGCATAGATGCTGATATTGCTGCAAGTTCATACCTGATGATATTGCTGCAGGTTCATACCTGAGGTGAAAAAACAAGTGCATATGAGGCTTTATAAAGTTTCTCATACTATCTGCTTTTCTGGCTGTGAATCAGTGTCATTACAAGTAGAATTATACACATTCACTAGGGCTAGAGGCTACTTGTAAAATAACTCCTCAGTTCAGCGGGAGCATCTATTTGTTCCCATAAAAACACCCAATTCAACCCGGCAATAATCTGAGAAATCAAAAATTACTCTTAAGGAGGCTGTGGTGACTAGGTTTCCTCAGCAGAGATTTGGGCTTGAGAATCTTAAGGAGACAAAGCTCTGTCCCTATGTGTACCATAATTGACTGACCAACATTTTTTTCACTAAGGTAAAAAAATCATTTTTGCTTATTGCTACCATGTCTTCTGAAGAGCAATGTTTAACTTTTTTTAATCTATACAGACATCTTCAGTGACCAACTTGAAGAAGGAACATCTGCTCCACCAAGAGATCTCTTCCTTGGGTATGAAGAAATGGCACCACTGTCCAAGTGACAGCTAACATATGACTTGAAACCATGAAAGTCATAATCTGTAGGAGGTTTTTATTAAGAGTCAAGCTTCCACAGATGTAGTTAACTGATGCTCTGGCACCATGGAAAGTGATGTCAGATATGCTGAGTAAGCAGTTATGATGACCTTGCATAAACATACAGCAGATCGTAATAATGGATGGACAACACCTGCAATAATCTGAGAAATCAAAAATTACTCTTAAGGAGGCTGTGGTGACTAGGTTTCCTCAGAAGAAATTTGGGCTTGAGAATCTTAAGGAGACAAAGCTCTGTCCCTACATGCACCATAATTGACTGACCAACATTTTTTTCACTAAGGTAAAAAAATAATTTTTGCTTATTGCTACCATGTCGTCTGAAGAGCAATGTTTAACTTTTTTTTAATCTATGCAGACATCTTCAGTGACCAACTTGAAGAAGGAACATTTGCTCCACCAAGAGATCTCTTCCTTGGGTATGAAGAAATGGCACCACTGTCCAAGTGACAGCTAACATATGGCTTGAAACCATGAAAGTCATAATCTGTAGGAGGTTTTATTGAGAGCCAAGCTTCCACAGATGTAGTTAACTGATGCTCTGGCACCATGGAAAGTGATGTCAGATATGCTGACCTTGCGTACACATACAGCAGATCTTAATAATGGATGGACAACACCTGCTGGCACTTGATAACCTAGGGTAAGTAGAACCAAGATATGGAATGAAGGTAATGACAGTGGCATCTCCTATACATGTAACAGTTCTAACTGCAGGTGAAGTACTGTTATCTGTATGACTGCCAGTATGGATACCTGCTGTACAACTGATGGTGGTACATCAGACATTTTAGTGACGGATGTAAAATCAACAGTGGCTGACCCAATGCAGGTAAGACCAGAACCTGCAAATTACCTAAAAGAAATCCTGATATTGATATGACATCTGATATCCCAAAGCCAAGTAAACTGGCACCGGTTGGAAAGGCACTGACAAACACTGACCATCAAAAGCTGGCATGCAACAAAGGCCGACTTAGGTGGCACCAATGCTCATCCCAGCCACTGTGAAAAAGGCAGTGCGCCAAGGCAGTAAAGCTGTGCTAGTCCCTGCAGCCCCAGAACTTGGAGTATGAGGGTATAAGTGACAGCTATTCAATAACTGCAGATAACCTTTCATAAGCCATGTTGGATAAATCTGGAGACCACAAAGGAAGGAGGGATGAAATGGTAGGTTTGGTCTCCAGAGAAGAAAGTTCACCAATGTTAGATATGACCAGTATGATCCCTTAAAAGTTTACACTTGTTCCCATCTTGTTCAGAGTGCACCTTACTACCTTTGCTTGCAACTATGTCACAGCGTTTGCAACTGGAAGCTTTGAAACTCTCAGGCTTTCAACATGGAGGTTTAGCTTAACTAGCAAATTATAGTAAAACCAATACTTTTCTAGTCAAATCTGATTTTTCTGAAGGTTGTTTACTGGATCTATGAGTTGGTGTAGAAGCAGATTTTTTTTCCATTTTAAGAATGCAAAATATAGTTAAAGTATTAGTTACAAGAAAAGTTTTTTTTTCCTGTTCTCTTGGTGTTAATGAACTCTAAACAAATTTTGCATTTAAAAACCATTGTCTTCTATGTCTAAACAATAGAAGCACTGAATGCGCCTGAACGCTAGAGAAATCTGCATCCAACAACAGCAATCTGCCTGTGTCACAGAAGTTTTTAAAGAAGGGGCCCATATTGAAAAAAAAAAAAACTGAGGAAATATTTAGAAAAGTAAAAACAACAAGCGTTAAGGCAACAGTGTCTTTTCAGTGTGTTAAACACAAGTTGTGGGTTTGGAGGAACACACACTTGTACTATGTATGATCACCAGATATAACTGAGATGACATTGACTGTATGATGGACTAAATTTTCATTTAGATCAACTTTACTAAATCACTACATCATATCCGATTATGCAATAATGTAATGCTGCTGAAAAGTAAGGTGGTACTCTACCCCTCCAGTCTTTGTACACAAAGTTTCTGCCTCGGGGGACTGACATATAGCCTTTTAAATACAGATCCACTGCTTTAGAGGCCATTCAATGCCACTGTTTCTCATTGTGTATTAATGCAGCATTTCAATAAGAGATGTTATGCTGAGCTTCTGCTCTCTCTCTGTGCAGTGTGTAGTTATGGACGTCTCTGACTTGTCATTACAGGAGAAACAGAATTCTGTATATTCTACCAAAAAACAATTCCCCAGATATGGGATGGGGTAGTATCAAGGTACTGGGCCTTTGGGTGCTGGAGCCCAGAGTCTTTTTACAGATTGTTTCTGTCCATAAGGGACACAACCTTGGGGCTCTTTCTAACCCTAGCCAAGTTTTCCTGAAATAATAATGATGTCCTGTATCTGAATAGAACACAGAGCCAGGCATTTCTAAGACACCTCTCCCCATAAGGGACATAGGTGCCAGGGCCTGGTGTAGATTTCCTATTCTCCATCCAGGCCTGGTGTAAATTTCCTATTCCCCAACTACTGGTCTAGGTTGTGCTTAAACTGGGTAACCGACAAACTCAGCTTTACATGGACGGGAAGCCTGTTCTATAAGAGGGGCAGTCTTTGGGACACATCTGTTTCTACACCATGTTCTGTTTAAGTCACAGACAAAATTCGGGTCCCTAGACCTTGTATACTTCTGGCACTCTGACATACGAGTATGCAAAAAATTCTTAAGTGTGGGGTTTGTGGATGCCTTGTAAGCCAGGCATAGATCACCCCTTAGCAATCTATACAAGACTGAGTAGATGGAAAAGGCTTTAAGGTGTTCTGGATAAGGCAGGTTTGTTGCACCTTGTATTCTTTTTATAAGGTACCTCTGAGATTGCTATAGTTGCGACATATGCCTGGTCAGGTACACACCAAAGAAAGCACTGTATTCTATGATTAGTCTGATAAGGGCGGAGTACAGTGGATAATGACCTCTTTGAAACTAGATATCATGCCCTTACTTATAAGTTGTGCAACATAAAAGGATTTCCTCACCACTGCGGCCACGTGGTGGTCGAAGGTAAGTATACAGTATGCCCGTACCTAGATCCCTGACCACTATGTCAACTCTTAGGAGTATATTACCAACATGGCAATTAGCCAAGATGGTTGACTTCCCAAAGGTACAATTATGCATTTCTGAGTATTGAGTTTTAAGAACATGACATTGGCACCATTTATTAGTCAAAGAAAGACCTTCTTGAAGAATGCTGGTGTCTGCAGGGGAAGTCAATGATAATCCTCAGCTTGCAATCATCTGCAAACTTAGTCAGCCATAAGCCTTCATCACTTGCTTTCATTTTAGAGAAGTACATGTCAAACACGAGCAGGTGCAGTATGGAGCCCTGGGGACTCCTCTAGTGACTGGTCTCTTGGTGGAGGTGGCCTTACCTATTTCAAATTCCTGGGTCCTATCAGTGAGCCAGCTGGCTATACAGTGGGTGATAAAAAGGTTTATACCTAAATTAGTGAGCCTGTCTATAATGCCTGAGAGGAGTACTACATCAAAAGCCTTGGCCACGTCGAGGTAAGCTGTGTGTACAGTGTTACCATCATCCAATGCTTTGGTACCCTCTCAAAAAAGTTCACCAGATTAACAGACATGACAAATGAGCAGGTTCAAAGGGTGGAGATGTAATTTTGGATAGGACGAAGTTTAGATCCCAGGTAGCTACAGGTTCCTGAAAGGGAGGTCTCAGCAAAGTAGTACCTTTAAGGAAGGTTTTACACAATCTGTGTGACATCAGGTTAGACTCACGTTGGCCCAAATGAAAATTTTATATTGCTGCCAACTGAACCCTAATTGTGGGAGCAGCAAATCCCTGGTGAAAAAGTTCAGACAAAAATTCTAAAACCACTGGAATGGATGCGGTGTAAGGGTCAACATTCCTTTCTTCTGCCTAAATAGAAAACCTTCTCCATTTGCTAGTATATAACCTTCTCCATTTGCTAGTGTATAACATTCTAGTGGATGGTTTATGAGAAGATGTGAGAATGTGGGTCACAGCGGGTGAAAAATCATGAAGCCTGACTAGGGATGGAACTGGAGCAGCCATGCTGTCAAGGAGAGGGTGTGGAGACTGGGGTGAAGAGAGCCTGACAAGTGCATCAAGATCTGGCACTGGGTCCAGAGTCCATGGATTGTCTAGTAGATGAGGCCCAAGAAAGGGGAACCAAATGTGACGAGGTCAGTACGGAGTGATGAGAATCAATTTGCTTACCAACAGTTTCACTTTCTGAGTCACCTTGGATATGAGAGGAAAGGGGGGGGGAAGCATAAAGGAGACCCAGGGGCCAATTGTGAACAAGTGTGTCTCTCGGTGAATCCCCCGGGGGGGGATAAGGGAAAGGTAGCTGCTGCATTTGGAGTTGATTGGACTGGCAAAAAGATCACAGCAAGGGTGTCCCCATTTGCGGAAGATCTGTTCCGCTATTTCCTGCTTCAGAGACCACTCGTGAGGCATCAAGACTGCCCTGCTGAGTTTGTTGGCTATCACACTGGTTGTCCCTGGGATGTGCATTGCCACTAGAAAGTGCTGGGAAGATATCGTCCATTTCCAAACATGAATAGCCTCCTGACAAGGTGGGTAAAATCTGGTTCCACCTTGTTTGTTGAGATACCATACCACCAACATGTTGTCTGATTGGATTGCTATTGTCCCAAGAGGAAGAAGGTCGTGAAGTGCTTGCAACGCCAGAAGCACTGCCCTCATCACTAGGACACTGACATGCAGGTGAGCCTCATGATATTGCCATGTGCCTCGGACGATCCTGCCTAGATAATGACACCCCCACCCTGTCTGTGAGGCATCCGTGGTCACAGTAGCAACAGGTTGGCAAGGAAGGAATGGAGTGCCTGTCGTTGGTTGGTTGGGTTGGATCCACCAATGGAGGTCCTTTTTACAAGACTCTGTTAAAATGATGTGGTGGGATAGAGGCAGTGGTTGAAAGGACCACTGGGACGATAGAAGCCATTGAAGAATTTGCATATGTAATCTGGCAAGAGAGACTAGCAATATTGTGGAAGCCATGGTCCCCAAGAGTTTCAGCACTGTCTTTGCCTTGACTTTTCGGAGGGGAAGTAGACGGAGAACTTGTCGTATGAGGTTCTGTGCTCTTTCTGCAGGAAGAGCCAACATGACGACTGTGTCTATTTCTGCGCCTATAAAAATCACAACTTGAGAGGGCAATAAGGCAGACTTTTCCCAATTTATAGTAATCCCCATCTGGGTACAAAGTTGGATAGTGGAATCTCTGGTTTGAAGGAGTAGATGTCTGGTGGAGGCAGTCAGGAGCCAGTCGTCCAGGTACGGAAACACTTGGAATCCTAGACGTCTCAGGTGAGCTCTCACTACTGCCATACATTTGGTGAATACTCTAGGGGCTGTGGTGAGACCTAAGGGCAGAGCATGAAACTGGTAGTGACTGGCTCCCAGCCAGAAGCATAGGTGGCTCCTAGATGCTCTGTCCATTTTTATATGGTAGCACGCATCTTGGAGGTCTATTGAGCACATCCAAGTGTCTTTCCCTAATAGAGGGAGTATAGACTGCAGTGTCACCATCCGGAACTTGGCTTTCTTTACGGATTCGTTTAATTTGCTGAGGTCCAAGATGGGCCTCCAGTCCCTTGTACGTTTTGGCACTAAAAAGAATCTGGAGTAAGTTCCAAATCCTATCTGGTCTGCGGGGATGGTTTGTATGATTCTGTTTACGACCAACTTGTTCACTTCTACAGTTGCTTGATCCCTGTGGTTAGGTAGAACATCCGGGATCCTCTTGGGAACGTGAGGTGGAAGAGAAAAGGGTATGGAATAACTTCTGGTGATAATTCTTTGTACCCATTTGTTTCGGGTAATGCTTAGCCAGGCTTCTGGATACAAAGAAATTTGACCCCCGACTGGCTCCAGAGAAGCACAGCAGGATCCCACATCAGGAGCGCTGATAGGGACGGCCTTGAAACGAATCACGGCCTCCCTGGTTTTGCGGTCCGCCCCTGCCTCTAGGGTGACATCTACCATTAGCTCCTCCTCCACTGCCTCTGAAAGAGGAGTCACCCTGTGCATCCAGGAAAAAACTCTGGGATGTCTTGAACCACATCTTACCACCTCTTTGACCTGTGGGGTATGGTCTAGAGGGGACGACAAAATGTATTCCCACGGCAGACAGCGTTTTCCCTTCTTGCTTGCACCTGATGAGCACGTCTTTTACCTTAGGTCCAAACAAGGAAGAACCGTCAAAGGGGGCATTGGTAAAGGTAGACTTGAACGACTCCGTAAAATTACACAAGCGCATCCAGAAGTGCCTCCTAAGGGGAACTCCTGAACCAGCTGCCCAGCTCGCTCCATCAGCTGCATAAGAAATCAGCCTCATGGAGGAGTTAACCATGGAATTCAAGGTAGACAACTGAGCAGACACCTTATCAGGGACTCCTTCAGTAGATGCACCTTGTAGAGTCTCTCCCAACTCCTTAAGGAGATCTCTCTGAAGCCTTCTAAAATGTGTTGGGTAGTTCAGTGATCTGAGTGTGAATGCCGCTGACGAAAAGATACGCTTCCCGTATCTATCCATCGTTTGAGACTCCTTATTCAGCAGATGGACAAATGACGTCTCCGCTAGTTCCTTCTTAGTGGCCACCGCCACCACCATGGCATCTACAGGCACATCCTTGGATAAAAATTCCTTCTCTTTGGGAGCAGACAGAAATGTATTGGGTCTCCTGGGGACTGGCTCCAAGAGATCAGAAGTCTCCCACACCTTCCAACTAACAAGGTCTAGTAGTTCTTTGAAAGGTGGAGACATCCAAGAGGCTGAAGGTTGAGACCGGAAAGCCTTCAGGTACACCGACTCTTCATCAGAAGGGGTAACAGTGGACCAGCCACACGTCTGCTTAAGGATCTTCAAGATGTCTACAAAGGAGACATCAGAGGACGACTTGGGGGACACTTCTGACTCCTCAAGGTCGGTGTCAGATGTAAGAGACTCATCCTGGGAGTGTACATGCTTCCTCTTGCATGCCCTTTTCTGAGGGGGCTCCACAGAAGGATATTCCGGGGCGGTCTCGGAACAGTGGGGGCCACCAACTGGGGGCTCCCGAGGCTGCAGGTCTCTGCTGTAGAGAGAGGGAGTAGGTGCTGAGACGGAGGTTGGGGCCCGATGGGGAAGAGCGTCAGTACAGGGGGAAATGGACTCAGGTGGCTAAGGGACCGAGTGGTTCGGAGCCAACAGCATTTTTGGCAAGGCAGACGACTTCAGGAGTCTCAGCACTACTCTCTCCACATCTTCTTCTGATAGGCTCCTGGAAGATCTGGAAGATAGTGTGGGAGATCTGGACCTCTGCAAGATAGGGGACCTTAAAGTTGGGGAGACCGGCAAGGGATCTCTGGACCAGCTCCTATGTTTGCTATCAGTAGTCGGCTCCGAAATGCATGGAGCTGAAACTGAACTCATAGTATCAACAACCTCGATCGGCTCGGTGATTAGTGGAGCCGAGGAGGTAGAAGTCTTGTCCGGTTTAGAAATTTTAGGAGGCGGTTCCGAAGCACCGGATGGCACTGGGGAATGCCTCTTGGTAGATTTAGCTTCTTTTTTGGATGAATGAGATTTCGAGGAAGACGACGAACTGGCCAAGTCTTCCTCGAATGAAGGCTTGAGGAGACCTTTCAAAATTAGCTTGTTCTTCCGCTCCTGTAAAATACTGGAGCTGAAGGAATAGCAAAACAAACAGGTTTCCTGCAGATGGATGGCTCCGAGCAAATACACACAATTACTATGGCCATCCATAATTGACATTTTCTGGGAGCATTTTACACATTTTTTTAAATCCCAAGGGTTTATGGTCTTTTGCCTCCATAGACATGCTAACTGGAGAAGCAGAAAAACACCACACAAACACGAGGACTAGGTCCTCTAACTTAAACAGACCTAGCCCTTTCCACACTAGCACTCACACGCCACGAGGACTAGGTCCTCTAACTCAAAAGGGCCTAGCCCTGGGAAAAGAAAAACGGCAGAGAACTAGGTCCTCTAACTTAAATGAACCTAGGTAGAGAGAAATACTAGAAGGTCAGAAGCTACTAACTAGACAGCACACACACACACACTAAGAACGGACTATGTATATGACCAAAACTGTATCAGTGAAATCTATGCTCAACACTAAGTCGTAGAACAAAAGGGTTGAAAATATCAAAAGACCCTTTACGCCAACTGAATAGCTAAATATCCCAGATAAATATCTAAGAAATAGTCTAAATACTAACTCTCTAATACTAATCAACACTGCACATGAAAATTTAAACAAGGTAAATTGAGTACAAACGCGCATCTTAACTGGAAACACTAAATATCTAAGTAATAACTATTTCAATTCCAAACTCTCTACAATAGTAAACACTGCAAAAATCAGACAAACACAAATGTGCACGATAAATAGAAAGAGAATGGCACACAGGATACCAACGAGAACAAGGCCAACGGCCAACCAGTTCTCAACAATAAGGAATCTAAAGTCAAGAAAAAACACTTCAGCAAGTCTGAAACTACTCAATACTATTAAACTCTATCAAAAGCTACATAAATTGTAAAGTTAAGCTGTAATACAGTAAAAATAGAAAAAAGTGTTAAACTTAGCCAAGGCCAAGCAAGAAGCACATCTGAACTCATAGACCTGTCAAACGAGATCTGGGGATTGTACTGGTGCACCATGGGATACCTACCTAGTCACGAGCCAACTAGAAGACTTTGAGCTTTGCAATAGGCAGAGTCAGAGCGAACCCATGTATAAGAATGAATACGAGATAGGACTACAGAACATATAATGTTATGTATTGCTCTCTCCAAACATATCACTGCTATAGCTTGCCTTATATCACTGATACACTACAGTAGCCTCTCTAAAAAAAACGTTACGTATACAACTGTTAATGCTCAAACCTGCAAAACTGTAATCCTGCACAACTGTTTTCATTGCCACCCCCAACATACCCCACTTCTTTATTAAAAAAAAAAACTGTATAGAGTTGCTGCACCTGAGAAAGGGGCAAAAAGCAGGTGTTTAAGACTACAAAGATTTGTAGCTACAGGCATTCCCAGTTCCTTAGTTTGCATTTTTAACGTTCCTATCCAGTATCACTATGTTGCTAACAGGCCAAATTTTAATTAAGTTACCGTAAGGTGTACATTTCACAGTAACTTTTTTGAATTCAAAGACAATGCTACTGCAGTGCAAAAAGACATTTGGCACCACAGGGGTTGTCTCTACTGCCTTGCTACATGCAAATTAGACAGCCCAGGGGTTTATTCATATGCTGATTAGCCACGTGTTCCAGAACTACCTGCAGTAAGGCATTTATGTAGCAGAGTGAGCTGCATAGATTAGCACAGCCAATCCTGATGACTAACGATAATGAACACTGCCAACAGGCTGTGCTGATCTACTGTGGTACAGGTAAGTGCTATGAAGTTTAGTGTGCGTGTATAAGGGGTGTATATGTGTGAGTGTATGTCTGCCTGCAAGCAGCAATAGGAGGCTATTAAGGAGTTACGCTGGTGTGTGTGGAATGAATGTGTGTGTGTGTGTGGGGTGGCTGTCACACTTTCATACACTCCTAAACTAATGATCAAAGCCTGCAACAGTGGGTCAAGACAGGGGGACCACTAGACACCAGGAAAATCTTTACAGACATGGGTCAGGGGGACACTAGATATCAGGGATAGTTTCGCAGATGTGGGTTGGGTGGGGGGTGGCACAAGACATCAGGAATAACTTCTCATGTTGCAACAGCACTTTCACTTAACACAGACCTGGAGAGGAAACACTAGCCATAAAGGAGACTGTTTAAATTTGTTGCCTTAACAGTACTTAGGCGAATGGTGATTGGGGGGGGGGCACAAGGGATTACTCCACAGCTACATGCCTTAATGACACAATGCAATGTGGGTTGAGGGGGAACACTAGACACCAAGGATACTTTAATTTAAAATAAAAAGTGTAGTACAGTGAACATTTGACACCAGGAATACTATAAGTAGAATGCCTTAAAGGCACTAAAAGGAATTCCAACTCTGCACCCACCTACTTCCCACTGAGGTAATTAGTCCTCAGAGATACCACTACACAGCAAGCATTTGATAACGAAAAATAATTACCATAAAACAAACTATAAGAAGACTCATCATCACTCATCATCAACCCCTTTTTTCCCCATTTTCTACCTTGGGCTGGGGCATTGTATCAACCTTCTTTGACAGTCATGCCTGACTGTCGCAGGTATTCTCTCACACATTCATTTATCTTTTTTCTGGACGCCCTTGTTTCCTCTTACCTTCTTCCTGTCAAAACTTCTTCGCCAGACAGTCTGCTTTTTGTCATATATGCCCAAACACTGTAATCTGTTCTCTTTAACCTTCTCTGTAAATGGAGACACTCTGGCTTCTGCTCTGATGTCCTAATTTCTTCAGCTGTCTCACAGTGTGCATCCTAAAACCCATCCCATGTACTTTATTTGCATCACCTCTAGCTTCCTCAACTGCTCTGCAAAAGGGAAAAGGCTTCAAATTCTGCATCCTTGTTACAGGAATCCTCAGCATCAACCTGCTGGACTACCTGATAAGTTTGCACAGCAGGGATTCTTTTCAACACATAATGAGGATCACAAACATTATTCAATATTTGCAAAGAGGGTGAGACTTACAGAAGAGAACAAAACTCTCGTAGAGCACAACATCAAGACAAAGCTAAAAGTTGTTGTTGTTGTATCTTTCGGCTTTTCCCGGTTAGGGGTCGCCACAGCGGAACTCCGGTCCGCTAATGATTGGCAGTAGATTTTTACATACCGACTTGCCAGGCCTGACGCACAACCTTCAATGAAGGTACGCCCATTCACGCATGTTTCCACACAGAAGACGCTTCAGCTGAGAATCGAACAGGACAACGTCTTACTGTGAGGCGACAACAGCACCACCACCGCAGCTGGGACAAATTCATGAGCAGATTTTAAGTGCTGCTCCTACAAACTTAGAAATTCACACAAGTATAGAAAGAAGGTATGTGCTCACCCTAACATTCCATCTGTGTTATCCATTTTAATTCCTCCTCAACAATTGGGTTTGGATCTGACTCAGCCGCTTTTTACTGTTTGTGGATACTGGAAATTCTAGAGTTCCTCCCTTACCCAAAATGCTCTAGTCCCCTACCATATCTCAGATCTTGTTTGCAAGCACTATAGTTTCACAGAAAGTTAGAAACAGTACTAGGATGAGAAACCAATATCTGGAGCTCAAAGGCAAGAACATGGTTCCCTTGGTATCTTCTCATTCGTCCAGAGCTTACAAATAAAATGTTAGGGAGTTGGAGGGAGGGGAGTTAAGGAAGAATGGAAGTGGACAACACAGAGGGAGCATTATGGTGAGTAAATAACTTCTTTATATGATGTTGTCAATTTTCATTTATTCCTCAACAATTGGGACAGAGTCCCCAGCTAAATGAATCCCGGGAGGACTCTAGCTGCTCTTCCCTTCAAGACCAGATCCAATTTGTAATGAGTAATAAAGGAATGAGAATTAGCCCAAGGTGCAGCCACATGGATATCATCCATGGAAGACCTGGATAAAAATACTATAGTTGCCATGCAACCGGTTGAATGGGCTCTCAAAGATTTTGCTAAGACAAAGCCAATTTGTTACAAACAAAGGAAATGAAAATCAGTCAACCATTTTTCTAAAGTTACTTTGGTTACTGGCTTGCCCAATTTCGATTCCTCAAAAGAAACAAACAACTGATCTGTGAACATCCTTCTCTTTCGGCTGTTCCCGTTAGGGGTCGCCACACCGGATCATCTGTTTCCATTTCTTCCTGTCCTCTGCATCCTACTCTGTCACACCAACCACTTGTATGTCCTCTCTCACCACATCCATAAACCTTATCTTAGGTCTTCCTCTTTTCATCTTACCTGGCAGCTTCATCCTTAGCATCCTTTTCCCAATATACTCAGCATCCCTCCTCAGCACATGTCCAAACCAACTCAATCTCACCTCTATGACCGTCTCCAAACCGTCCAACCTGAGCTGACACTTTAATATACCGATTCCTAATCCTGTTCATCCTTGTCACACCCATTGCAAATCTTAACATCTAACTCTGCCACTTCCAGCTCTGACCCCTGCCTTTTTGTCAGTGTCACCCTCTCCAACCCATACGACATAGCTGGTCTCACTACCTTCTTGTAGTCCTTCCCTTTCACTCTTACTGGTACCCATCTGTCACAAATCACTCCTGACACTTTTCTCTACCCATTCCACCCTGCCTGTACTCTCTTCTTCACATCACTTCCACACTCACTATTACTCTGAACTGTTAATCCTGAGTACTTAAACTCATCCACCTTCGCCAGTTCTACTCCCTGCATCCTCACCATTCCTCTATCCTCCCTTTCAATCACACACACACACACACATTCTGTCTTAGTCCTGCTGATCTTCATTCCTCTCCTCTCTAGAGCATATTTCCACCTCTCCAGGGCCTCCTCAACCTGGTACCTACTCTCAGTACAGATCACAATGTCATCTGCAAACATCATAGTCCATGGGGCCTCCTCTGTCTGATCTCGTCTTTCAACCTGTCCATCACCATTGCAAATAAGAAAGGGCTCAGAGCTGATCCTTGATGTAATCCCACCTCCACCTTAAACACATCTGTCACCTCCCACTGCAGACCTCATCACCGTCACACTACCCTCGTACATATCCTCTACCACTTTACATACTTCTCTGCCACTCCTGACTTCCTCATACAATACCACAACTCCTCTCTAGGCACCCTATCACATGCTTTGTCCAAAGTCCACAAAGACACAATGCAACTCCTTCTGACCTTCTCTATATTTCTCCATCAACACTCTCAGAGCAAACATCGCATGTGTAGTCCTCTTTCCTGGCATGAAACCATACTGCTGATCACTAATCATCACCTCCCTTCTTAACCTAGCTTCCACTACTCTTTCCCATAACTTCAAGCTGTGACTGATTAATTTTATCCCTCTGTAGTTACTACAGCTCTGCACATCACCCTTATTCTTAAAAAGAGGTACCAAAACACTTTTTTTTCCACTCCTCAGGCATCCTCAGACTTTCCAAGATTTCATTAAACAATCTGGTTAAAAACTTCACTGCCATTTCTCCTAAGCACCTCCATGCCTCCACTGGTATGTCATCTAGACCAACAGCCTTTCCATTCTTCATCCTCTTCATAGCTGTCCTTACTTCCTCCTTGCTAATCTGTTTCACTTCCTGATCCACTATCTCCACATCATCCAACCTTCTCTCTCTCTCTCTCATTCTTTCATTCTTCAGCCTCTCAAAGTGCTCTTTCCATCTGCTCAACACAGTCTCCTCACTTGTGAGTACGTTTCCCTCACTATCCTTTATCACCCTTTACCTGCTGCACTTCTTTCCCGGCTTGGTCCCTCTGTCTAGCCAATCGGTACAGGTCCTTTTCTCCCTCATTAGAGTCCAACTTTTCATACAATTTTCCATATGCCTTATCCTTAGCCTTTGCCACCTCTCTCTTTGCCATGCTCATCTCCTTATACTCCTGTCTACTTTCTTCATCTCTCTGACGATCTCACTTCTTCTTCGCCAGCCTCTTCCTTTGTATACTCTCCTGTACTTCCTCATTCCACCACCAGGTCTCCTTGTCCTCCTTCCTCTGTACAGATGTCACTCCAAGCACCTTTCTAGTAGTCTCCCTTACCATCTCTGCTGCAGTTACCCAGCTATTTGGTAACTCTTCACTGCCCCCCCAGTGCTGGTTTTAACTCTTCCCTGAACTCCACCTCACAATCACCCTTTTTCAACTTCCACCATTTGATCCTTGGCACTGCTCTCACACTTGTTCTCCTCTTCTTGATCACAGTCATCCTACAGACCAACATTCTATTCTGCCTAACTATACTTTCCCCTGTCACCGCTTTAGTCTCCACGCTCCTTCAGACTGGCCCTCCTGCATAGGATATAATCCACCTGTGTACATCTTCCTCCACTCTTGTATGTCATCCTATGTTCCTCCCTCTTCTTAAAGTACGTATTCACCACAGCCATGTCCATCCTCTTCGCAAAATCCACTACCATCTGGCTTTCTGCATTCCACTCCTTAACAACATACCTGCCCATCACTTCCTCATCCCCTCTGTTCTCCTCACCAACATGCCCACTGAAATCCACTCCAATCACCAGTCTCTCACCCTTGGGTACACTCACCACCACTTAACCCACCTCGCTCCAAAATTTCTCTTTCTCATCCATCGCATACCCAACTTGCAGAGTGTATGTACTAACAACATTCATCATTACACCATCAATTTCTAGCTTGATAAAAATAACTCTATCCGACACTCTTTTCACCTCCAAAACACTGATCTGTGAACATGCAACAAATGTAAAATGTATTCTCTTTTGCTTGTGAAATTTGGAAAGAAAACTGGCACATTAACAGATTGATTGATGCTGGATTCTGACACCACCTTAGGAAAAAAGGATGGGCTGGTTCGTAATGCTACACTATTTTTATGGAGAATTAAATAAGAAGGCTTAGAATTTAAGGCTTGAATTTCAAAGATTATTCGAGCAGAGATTATAGCTACCAAAAAATAGTTTTCCAGGTTAAAAACTTTAGTTCACACTTTGTCGAAGGCTCAAATGGAGATTAAGTTAAAGTTTGTAAAACTAAACTCAAATCCCATGGTGCAGCTGGATCTTTAAAAAAAGGTCTAAAGAAAGGTAACCCCTTATAAAGGCCTTACAAAGTTTTGAAGAAGTTAAAGTGAAACTGTTAACTCCTATATGAAAATTCGAAATGGCATCTAGTTGTACTTTTATAGTCGATAAGCTAGCACCTTCATTAAAAAACTGTAGCCAAAAACTCAACTACATGTACTGATGTTAAAAAAGGGTCAATGTCTTTCTGTTGTGCCCAAAACACAAATCTTTTCCATTTACTTCTGTGAAAAATATGTGAAGGCTGCCAGACTAGCTAGATAGAATTTTGTAGATAATTCTGTCATTTGTAAATACTGATATAAGCCACAGGCTTGTTCTCTTAAATGTGAAAAGACTGTATTGGATGTTGAACTGCAAAAATGTAACAACAGTGCATTCTGCTGTAAGAAAGCTGATAAGTCAAGCATTTTATGACTTCTTTTTTTTATCTCAGGGCTCGGAGCCGTGGTGTCTAAACCACCAGATTCTATCTTTTGTTTTGAGACTAGATTTAATTGCTAGATTTTACATATATAATGTCTTTAATCGCTGTAGTTTCCTGACCAGGTGCAAGCTTACTGAGAAATGTTAATGTAGAGTTTCTGTTAGCCTGGGTTAACAGAGAGTAATGACGAAAGCTGAAATGAGTCAGTAGTACTGGGTTATCAATTTAAGGACAGAAAGAGCATTTTGCATTTGTCTTCAGAACATCCAACTCACCAGCACTGCCTTGCTCTATATGCAAGTTTATTTTAGAACTGTGTTTGCTCTTAGATAGAGATATAAAATAGGAAGCCTACTCTAGCGGTTTTCTGTATTTATATCAGCTCTATTCTGCAGTATTATTTTAAGCATTTTCCTGTGATCTCTTAACTGTTGACTAGCACTGTGTAATACATAATCGAAGAGACAGTTCGAATAAGTAATAATCGACACCAAAAGACCAAAATCCCAAACCAGCGAATGGCCACAACCGCAAACTTTTCCCTAGAGAAAAAATTTGCAGGGCCGTAAACACAATACACACACACACTTCAAATCTAGTTTAAGTGGGGGGCTGTGCCCCCCCACACGCCCCTGACTAAATATACCAACTCCGAGATTGCTCTCAGTTGGGGAATAGGGTAAACCACGGGAAGGGCCAACTGAATTTTTTCCCTAGGAAAAAATTCATGTACATGGTCGTTTGTGGTTTTGAGATTTCGGTCTTTTGGTGTTGATTACTACGTATTCGAAGAAGTGTCTCTTCGATTACGTAATACAGACCCTAGTGATACTGGCCAAGCCACTCCGATAAGCTCTGCTGTTCAGTCACACTTACCATTTGGATAATAAAAATGCACAGTAATAACTGGACACCCTTTGATAAGGGCCTTTTTAGTAGCTGACATTAGCAGTTGGTGGCAGCTGGTACTACCTTACAGACTGGCAGGAAGGGAACCACTAGAGAACCTGTACCAGCCTTCCCCAGGAGTATCTGTGTGTTTGTATCTAAATCACATCTTAAAGTGTGTGTGTGTCAGCTGCTTGGGCAGGGACATGAAGCACTGGTTGGACAGAGAAGGTGCTACTAGGCTGAAATCTGGACCCTATAACTGTGCCAGTGGGGAGTCTTACTGGGGATCTGGAGAGAAAAGTAAAAACCAGACCCAGACTGACTGTGATCTGTGTGTGCTCTTAAGGGGAATTGTACTTTACTGCATGTGTATTTGTTATCCTTACCAATGTGGACACCCCTCACTGGTGTTAATGGTGAGAACTGCGGTTCCTTGATTGCTGGGACAGTGCAGGGGCGTCACATATTAATTGTTTGGCAGTGGTGGGATAACCACACCACATATTAATTGGTTAGCAACTGGCTTGTAGTGGTGTGGATAGTGAATTCCTGTAGCCTGTGTACAGTGATCACTGAAGGTGTTTTTGTACTCTTAAATCAGCCATGCAGTGAATATTCAGAGTTCAAATTACAATTGTTTTACTTCTTTTGTGAGCTTAGTCAGGGAGAGCAGGCAAGAATGTCAGCAGAGGAGTATGGGAAGCTAACAAGGAGCCAGTTGGCTGAGATGTGTCATATGTGTCAGGCTAAAGGACTGGTGCAGTGAAACCTGACTAAGTCAGACATAATTGCAGCTTTAGTCATAGATGCATCAGAAAACAGCAACCGGGAGGAAGATCAGACTGGCAGTGGAGATGTACAACACTCAGGGAATGGACAGCTCAACCTTTGTGCAGAGGACTTAAAAATCCATCCAGAGCTAAAGAGACTCGAGTGGGAGGTCAGGCATTTGGAAATGGAAGCTGTGGAAAAGGAGTGGCAGAGGCAGCATGAAAAGGAGATGCTGACTCTTCACCAGAGTCATGGAGATAATGGGGAACGGAGTAACTGGATCCCAGAAGCACAAAGGTCAGTAAATTTCTTCCGCAGTTTACAGAGGGGGATAATTTTGATAGTTGCATTCATGTTTGAGGGAGTATGTAAACAGTATGATGTTGGTTGACCAAAGGCTCTGGGTACGGTTCCTGACTCCCTTACTCCACGGTAAAGCTGCAACTGTGTTGTCTAAATTAACTGATCGTGAATGTTTTGATTATACTGCTAAGAATTTCTTGTTAGAAATTAAAAGCTTTGTGAGCACAGATGCAAGGCAGATGAAAGTGTGTGTGAATATATTGCCGAACTGAGTACTTATTTTCATAGGTGGGTGAGTGGATGTCAGATTGCCACTTTTGAAGGGCTGACAGACCTTTTGGTGAGGGAAGAAGCCCTTAGCACTTTGCTCGAGGACATGAGGATCTGGTTAGGTGACAGACAATGTGCTACTTCAGAGGAGACTGGGAAGAAGGGAGACCTATACCTAGCAAGCAGAGCATCCTTGCACCTCATGGGTCTAAAGGAACCCATGGTGGGCAGCCCAGACTGCCCCAACAGAATCTGCTAGTAGCAGAGGAAGCCACAAGTCCTGGTACATGTCCAGGACCTATAGTTAAATGTTTTGAATGCAACCAGTGGAGCCATGTGCCATACAGATGTCCATGAAGGCAAGGTGGGGAACAAAAGCTGAGAGAGCCAGTAAGTGGGAAAGACAACATGCCAATAGTAGGTTGTCTTGAGACAACAGGGATACTAAACTACCATCCTGCATATGTCCTGATAGAGAATGATTTTGATAATGCAATACCATGTGCTCATGCAGTTACATGCAGTCAGGCTTGGAGACAAGCATGTGGTCTGGTAGCCTGGGGGAGACCCAGTCAGACCACATACTTGCAACCAGGGCTGATGAGGTGGCTACTTCAGGGAGGGAGCTACTCTGTAGCAGTGAGACTGGAGGTGAGCCACAGCTGCTTGTGGGTACTGATGTTCCCTTGGACAGAGTGAGTGCAAAGGTAGAGGGGAGTAGTAGTACCCAGGCTGACAGTGACGCACCACTGTCAGAGGATGTCATACTTCCTATGGAAGGGGTGCTTGGGAAGGGTTACAAAGATAGTTGAGGTGAAGGGACCTCTAGATTTAATTCGAGATGAGTGGGAAGATGAGCGTGAATCTCACAAGGAGTCTGCTGTGGCATATGTCCTAAACCTCAGGACAACGCTCTGGGAACTCGTGGTCTTTGCCCAGGAGAGCCTGGCAGAAGCCCAACAGCAGAAAAAGGTATGGTATGACAGGAATGCTCGAGCTAGAGAGTATGCTGTACGGCAGCTTGGGAGGGACCCTACACGGTGGTAAGAAAGGTAAGTGATGTTAACTACATGATAGAACTGCTAGGCAGGAGGCAGGGGCACAAACTGTACCATGTTAACATGATGAAACATTACCATGATAGGGAGACCCCTGTGCTGAGTATTTGCAGTGGCTTGCAGGAGGAGTCTGAGGGAGATCTGGTGACTGATCCCCTCAGTGAGGCTCGGACTGACACCTCAGTGGAATGGGTAGCAATGTCTCAGCAGCTATCTCCTATCCAGTTTCGAGAAATCCGAGCAGTGTTACAGGAGTTTGGGGACATGTTCACTGGGAAAGCAGGGTGTACCCACCTGGTACAGCACCAGGTGGATACAGGACCCCAAAGGCCTATTAGGCAGGCCCCTTATACTGTTCCTGAGGGAGGAGATATAGGAAATGTTGGAACAAGGGGTAATTCAAGAGTCCAACAGTCCTTGAGCCTCCACAGTGGTGCTGGTGCCAAAGAAAGATAGCAGCACCAGGTTCTGTATGGACTACAGGAAATTAAATAGTCACACAGAGTTAGATGCTTACCCTATGTCTAGGACAGATGAGGCCCTAGAGCAGCTGGGAGGGGCTAAGTATCTTACAACCATTGATCTTACCAAGGGTTACTGGCAGGTGCCCTTGACTCCCAGTGCTAGAGAGAGGTCAGCCTTTGTGATGACTCTTAGCTTGTATAAGTTCAGAAAGATGCCCTTCGGGATGAAAAATGCCCTAGCAACTTTCCAGAGGCTGGTAGATCATATCCTAGTCAGGAACAGGAGGTTTTGCCCTTGCTTACGTAGATCATATTACTGTCTACAGCCACTGCTGCCAAAATCACCTTCAGCATGTCAGGGATGTGCTGGGCAGACTACAGAAGGCAGGGTTGACCATTAAGCCCAGCAAATGTCAGATGGGTATGGTAGAGGTCTCCTACCTGGGACAGAGTGGGGAGTGGTAAGATCAGGCCAGAACCTGCCAAAGTGGAAGCCATTCAGGCATGCCCTGCACCAGTTACCAAAAAGCAGGTGAGGGCATTCTTAGGGACAGCAGGGTACTACAGAAAGTTCATCCCCAGTTATAGTACCATAGCTGCTCCCCTCACAGACCTGACAAAAAAGAACAGGCCACATAAGGTAGTGTGGACCACAGCAGGTGAACAGGCATTCCAGAAGCTTAAAGAAGCTTTGGGAGGACCCCCTGTGTTAGCCAGTCCAGATTACGGCAAGGAATTTGTTGTGCAAGTGGATGCTTCGAACCATGGGGTGGGGGCTGTACTTAGCCAAATTTCTTCAGAGGGAGAAGAGCACCCAGTGGTTTTATCTCAGTTATAGGCTCCAACCCAGGGAGGAATGCTATGCAGCAATAGAAAAGGAATGTCTAGCCATAATGTGGGCACTACATAAACTTCAGCCTTATCTGTATGGAAGAAAATTCACTGTAGTGACAAGATCACAATCCCCTAACATGGTTAGAGAGAGCCAGCCAGAGCCAGCAAAATGTCAAGTTGGGAAGATGGAGCCTAGGATTGCAAGCATATGTCAGTGCAGCACCGCAGTGGGAGTAGCAATGCCAACACAAATGGGCTCTCACGACAGAGAATAGGGTAAGGTATACTCAGATAGGCCTAACCCATTCAAGCCATGTTTCTCAACGGTCACTGGAAAAACTAGCTTGAGATCTCTGGGGGGGAGCTATGTGAAAATATGTGAAGGCTGCCAGCCTAGCTAGATAGAATTTTGTAGATACTTCTGTCATTTGTAAATATTAATATAAGCCACAGGCTTGTTCTCTTAAATGTGAACTGCAAAAATGGAACAGTGCATTCTGCTGTAAGAAAGTTAAATCAAGCATTTTATCGCTTTTTTATCTCGGGGCTTGGAGCCATGGTGTCTAAACCAGCAGCTTATTTCTCTTGTTTTGAGACTAGAGTTAATTGCTAGATTTTACACATATAATGGCTTTAATTGCTGTAGTTTCCTGACCAGGTGCAAGCTTAACAGGAAATGTTAATGCAGAGTTTCTGTTAGCCTGGAAAAACACAGAATAATGATGTAATCTGAAATGAGTTAGTAGTACTGTGCTATCAATTTAAGGACAGAGACACTCAGAGTATTTGATATTTGTCTTCAGAACATCCAACTCACCAGCACTGCCTTGCTCTACATGTAAGTTTATTTTAGAACTGTGTTTGCTCTTAGATATACATAGGAAATAGAAGTCTAGTTTAGCTGTTTTCTTTATTGATGTCAGAACTATTCTACTGTATTATTTTAAGTATTTTCCTGTGATCTCTGAACTCCTGACTAGCACGGTGTAGTAAGACATATTGTCTTGTGTCCTTGTTATTTATTATTAAATATTTTTAAACCTTTCAACTGTGGCTGTTTTACGTAAAGATAATATAAGCTCAAGAGTACATTGCATGTACATAGTGATACTGGCCAAACCACTCCAATAAGCTTTGCTGTTCAGTCACACTTACCATTTGGATAATAATATTGCACAGTAATAATTGGACACCCTTTGATAAGGGTATTTTTAGTAGCTGACATTAGTGGTTGTTGACAGCTGGTACTACCTTACAGACTGGCAGGAAGGGGCACAGAGAACCTGTGCCAGCCTTCATCAGGAGTGTCTGTGTGTTTGTACCTAAATCAAATCTCAAAGTGTGTGTGTGTGTGTGTGTGTGTGTGTGTGTGTGTGTGTGTGTGTGTGTGTGTGTGTGTGTGTGTGTGTGTGTGTGTGTGTGTGTGTCAGCTACTTGGGCAGGGACACACAGAACTGGTTGGACAGAGAGGGTGCTAGAGGTTTTAGCTTGACCACTAGGCTGAGATCTGGACCCTATAGCTGTGCCAGTGGGAAGTCTTAGTGGGGATCTGGAGAGAAAGGGGGAAACCAGCCCCAGACTGACTGTGATCTCTGTGTGCTCTTAAGGGAAACTGTACTTTACTGTGTGTGTATTTGCTATCCTTACCAATGTGGATGCCCCTCACTGGTGTTAGTGGGGAGGATTGAAGCTCCTTGACTGCTGCCTCAGAGCACGGGCATCACAGCTTCTGTAAATCTTCCCAATGGAAGCTTTATGGGAAAATAAAAGAATGTGATGGACAGGGGAGGACAGCCTGGGTTGTTTAGCTATCAATGGAAGTGGAGAAACCATGTGGTCAGCTTTAGGCCTAAAATGTCTGGGTGGGTCATGTCTGTTGGGTGAGACTGGAGGTCTGGAATTGGATCCAGAACTCATGGAGGGTGAACTCAATGAGGCAAAAGAAAGGGGAACCAAACTTAGGCCAATAAGGGGCAATGAGGATAACTTTGCTCTTCAATCGGGATGTTTTTTGGAGAAACTTGGGATTACAGGGGTTGGGGGTAAGTACTGAGCAGACTGGGGGAGAAGAACATCTCCCAAGTGCTTCCTACAGTGGGGGAATCAGGGCAAGTCTGCTATCATGTTGGATCTCCCCCAGAATGTGTGCACTGCTATCAGAAGTAAATTGGATGAGATCGCCCATTGCCACACTCTCACAGCTTCTTGACATGGGGGGGGGGGGTAAGACATAGTTCCCCCTTGTATTCTGATGTACCATACCACTGAAATATTGTCCGTCTGAAATCACAATAGTCCCTGAAGGGAGACAATGGACCAGGAAAGAACCTGCAGCTACCCTAAAAACTACAGACCAATAACTTACCTTCCAACAACATAAGTTCATAGATGTGTACTAGGCCAATGGCCCTGGAGCCTTTACAAGCCTAGCCCATAGGATTACCATGGGATTGTGCCATCGAATCTTAGATCCTAGTGCCTTTGTCGAGCAGAGCAACTGGAGTGATCCCCGGGGTGAATTTTCTATTTCCCATCCACTCATCAAGATTTCTCTTGAAGAGGGCCAGTGAGGTGCTCTGCTTGACATGTATGGGAAGTCTATTCCATAGCATGGGCAGTCTCTGGGTTATGAACCTGTACCTGCTGATTGTGGTAATGAGGCTGAAGTCTCTGAAGCGTGTGGTGTGGAGGGATTGGGATTTCTTTAGATGTAGCATTTCTAACAGAGCTGGGTCAAACATGGTTTTGTAAGTCAAGCAGAGATCGCCTCTAGTAGGCGATATGAGACAGAGAATAGTTGGAGTTTTTTGAGTCTGTCCATACAGAACAAGCGTTTAAGGCCTAGGATCCTCTTTGTGAGGTACTTTTGCAGGCTCTCCAGTTGTTGCAGGTGTCTAGTGAAGTACATGCCAAATAGGGCATTGTACTCGATGATTGGCCTTATGAGGGAAGAGTAGAGGGAGACAATGACCTCTTTCTTCCTGGATGCAAAGCCCTTAGTAATGAGATGTGCCACATACGACTTTCTGACCACAGTGGCAATGTGGTGGTCAAAAGAGAGGTTGCCGTCAACCTGTGTTCCCAGATCTCTTATAACGGCTTCTGTGTTCAGTGGACTACCATCAATGTGGTAATTCAAGGGAACCGGGTTGTTCCCAAAGGGCCATGGTTCTGACACCAGTCCTTGGTCTCATTGAGGTCTTTCTGTAGGATGTCAGCATTACTTGGGGAGCTAATAATAGCTCCCAACTTGCAGTCATCTTCAAACTTTGTCAGTCAGAGTCCCTTCGTGTTGGCCTGGACTTCAGACAAGTAGATATCAAGCAGGAGAGGACCCAGGACCGAACCCTGTGGGACTCCACTCGTGACTGGCCGGCAGTCTGACTTGGAGTCAGCTACTTTCACAATGTGAGTTCTGTGAGCCAGTTTGCAACCCACCTACTGATATAGGGGTTGATGCCTAGCTTAGTAAGTTTTTCTATGATTCCTGAGGGAATGGTATCAAAGGCCTTGGCCAGATCAAGGTAGGCTGTATGAACCACCTTACCTTCATTCACAGCTCTGGTGACTGACTCAAAGAAGTCAACCAAGTTGAGCAGGCATGAAAACCAAACTGTGTAGGATCTAGAGTTTGGAGATTCCCTATATCCTTGTTTATTAGGTCCATGATGATGCGTTCCATAGCTTTGCATATCAGTCTCGCCAGGCTAATGGGGCTATAGTTCCCAGGGTTTGTAGTCGCTCCTCCTTTGTGGAGAGGGATGACTGTAGCAATGCGCCATTCAGTAGGGACAAAGCCTGATGTGAAGCTGTGATTGAACAGGGCACACAGGTGAGGTGCCAGTTCACTCTGTAGTTCATGTAGAACACGGCCAGGGATACTGTCAGGTCCCATAAAAGCTGTATTCCTGGCCCTGGACAGTGCTGTTTCAACCTGTGCAGCAGTAATACTGGGTGCCTGGCAATCGACTGGTATTGTGATTGGTACTTTGGGGGAGGTGAGAGGGGTAAAGTTAGCACTGAATCTGTTCGCCATTATATTTGCAATATCTGTTGGCTCAGTACAGGAGATACCATTATGCAGTAACTCAGAGCAAATCTGGGTATTGCCATGGAGATTCTTTACATAACTATAGAAGGCCTTGTGGTTGTCTTTACTATCTGCTGCAATTCTGTTTTCATAGCTAGCTTTAGAGGATTTGACGAGGAATCTCAACCTTTTGCTGTGGCTGATAAGGGAGTTTTTCCAGTCTTGGGACTTCATCTTATTCTGCATCAGTTTCCTCTTTCTTTGTACAGTTTGTTTATGGCAGGGGACCACCAGATTGACTTCCTTTTTTTTTTTTTTGAGGAGAGTGTCTTAGTTCTACTGGGTATGGCGAGATCCATGCATTTGTGTACACGTTCGTACAAGTGCATCTGTGTATGATATGGCGGTCATGCAACTATTCTCCATTTGTATGGGTGCTGTGAAGTTAACCACCTTTTTTAAGGAGCCCAAAGTTAGATTTGGAGAAGTTTTTCATGGTGGTTACCTTTGTTGGGGGGGATTCCCAAGGTGATTAGCTTGTGACCGGATCTAACCAGGAAGGACTTGACTACGGGTGTAGAGCAACAGTTGCCCATGTTAGTCATGACCAGGTCAAGGACGTTGCTACCTCTAGTGGGGGTAAGGAGGAGTTGGTCCAGGGCATTGGAATTAATGAATTCCAGAAAGCGTTGGGCAAGTGTATTGGTACATGAATAGTTTTCCCAGTTAATGAAGGGATAGTTGAAGTCTCCCAGTATGAGAGCATTAGGTTGGACCCCAATATTCTCCAGGGTGCTTAGGAATGTGGTGTGAATCTTGGGACATGGCTGGAGACCTATAGCAGGCTACAACCTGAATCGCTGTCTAACACAATGTTGGCTGCACCTGAAGTATCTCAGCTGCGTTATGTTGGGCTACCAGTCTGGAGGTGTGCACATCATTTATGAACATGGAAACACCACTGCTTTTGGAGCTTCGGTCCAAGTTCTGGGGCCAAAAGGTGTGGAATGAGCTGTAGCCTGGTAGTGGATATTAACTATACACTGGAAATGATGCCAACAGAGTTTATAGTCATTTAGAAGAAAACTCAATTATTGCAATAGAACAAAATGGTAATAAAAGAAAGTCATATGGAACAAAGGATCATTTCTTGTTAAATAAAGTCATAGTGGAGAACTGTAAAAAAGGGGAAGAA
Organism: Protopterus annectens; assembly: GCF_019279795.1. Lineage (NCBI taxonomy): Eukaryota > Metazoa > Chordata > Ceratodontiformes > Protopteridae > Protopterus > Protopterus annectens. Next base: position 569,284,933 of record NC_056746.1, read on the forward strand.
TTTAAGTATGGTATGGATAGAATACAAAAAAAAAAGACAGTATCCCACATTCATGGATAAAACACAGCTTACAAATGCATAAGATACACCCTACACTGAAACTACATCATAGCAACCATGAAACAGTGGCAAACCACTTTGCAGTTAATCCATGACAAAGGACAAATTATTCCAGGGATAAAAATCCAAAGGGAGGATATTCCAGGGTGACTCTCTGTTACTGCTGCTCTTTTGCCTTGCCCTCAACCCATTAAGCCATCTGCTTAACAGATTAGGTCATGGCTATAATTTGGCTCCCAGAAAACAACGAAGTGTAAAGACTTCTCATCTCCTCTTTGTCGATGATTTAAAACTGTATAGCTCATCAGGTGAGGAACTGATAGCACAACTGCAAGTAGTCAAAATATTTCAGATATAAGAATGTCATTTGAACTTGGTAAATGTGCAAAAGCCATCTTTAAAGCCGGAAAGCTGCAGCACCAGAAAAAGATCAGGCTGGGATAAGAATGTGATATAAAAGAACTTGAGCAAGAGGGAGTGTATAAATATTTAGGAATTGATGATGGATCAACAATGTAACATGAACAAATGCGAATAAAAGTCAGTAAGGAATACTTTAGAAGACTTAAATTAATCCTGAAAACAGCACTGACATCTAAGAACAAAGTTCAAGCTATAAACCAATTTGCTCTTCCTGTCCTAACTTACAGTTCTGGAGTGATTGACTGGCCCCAACAAGTGCTGGACAGATAAGATAGGAAACCAAGAAGGATGCTTCATGCTCAAATGATTTATAAAAATCAGTGCATACTAAGATTATATATTCCCCATCCCGTAGGAGGTATGGGCCTCCTTGAAACTGATTACAGATTTAAATCTGCAATTGTGGGGAAGCATAGATATCTGCTGACCTCACAAGACCCAAACATAGTGAAAGTTTTGAAACACGAGGACAATAAATCTAAGATGACTTCCCTACTTAGTCTACCAGAAGCACATCAGCATCAAGTGGGAATGGAAATCAAACCAGAAGTAGATAATAATCGACTGAATGTGCAGAAAAACAAAAGAAAGAATATAAGGTGAAGGATCAGATAAGAAGACAAGAAATGTAGAAAATGCATAAATATAGTTGCAAGTATAGAAAACTCCTGGAACAACCTCATGTTGAACAGGATCGAACACAGGAATGGTTAAGGAGAAGCAAATTCAAACCAAAAGATCAAAGGTTAATATTGGCGGCCCAAGATAGTGGACTACGAAAGTACAGTTGTGTACCTACCATAAATGTAGATGTTAGTATTTACTGTTGCAGTCATTACACTTGGGTTATCCTGCTGGCAGGCGACCCGCAGTCGGCCCAAGTTCCAAAGTCTTGGTCCGGCGTTGGTTGCTGTCGCATCTTCCCTGACGTCAGTGCGTCAGGGGTATAAAAGTTGCAACCGATGCCATTTTCTTCAGTTTTTCTAGCCCCAGATGTCAGGTGTCCCCAGATAGGAAGGCTGGAAAGATAAAATTATGCCAAAAAACATGCATATATATTACTATAAACATTTCCTTCATCTACAAGCAAATACACCACATAGGTTGTATAGAGCTGAGAAGTACAGAAAAGTCCCAGCAATGAAAAGGGGGATGGTGGGTGGGTAACCTGGACTGCAACAGTGAATACACTCGAACATCTACATTTAGGTACACAACTGTACTATGTTCATGTTTCACTGTTGCAGTCATTACACTTGGGTAGAATCCAAAAGCTGAGGTTGGGTGGCTGGGTCTAAATTGGATTTGGTGAGGCTACCAGACCCTGCAGAACTGCAGTGGCAAAGCCTGCTCTGCATTTAGAGTAGAGAGGTAAGTGGTAGTGCTTGGTGAAAGTGTGCACTGAGCTCCAGGTTGCAGCTTCTAAAATGTCTTTGGTTGGTACTCCTCTGAGGAAAGCTGCTGAAGTGGCTGCTCCTCTGGTAGAATGAGGCCTAATGCCCTTAGGCACTGATTTGCCATGTTGTGCATAACAGAAGCGGATGCAGTGGCCTATCCATTTTGAAATTGTCTGCTTTGTAATAAGCTTTCCTTGTGATCCTGCAGCATAGGCTACAAACAGTTGCTCAGTTTTTCTGAAAGCTTTTGTTTTGTCCAAGTAGAATTGTAGCTGTCTGTGTATATCCAAAGAGTGCAGAAGTCTCTCCCCTTTATTCTGGGGAATTGGGTAGAAAGTAGGTAAATGAATGGTTTGGTTCAAGGCCACATTGGAGACCACTTTTGGCATGAATGTTGGGTTTGTCCTAAGAGAGACCTTGTCCTGATGAAAAATTATGAAAGGTTCCACAGCCATTAATGCCTGTAACTCTGAGACTCTTCTTGCTGAAGTTATTGCTAGGAGCAGAGCAGTTTTCCATGATAAAAATTTTAGATCAGCCTGGTTCAAAAGGAGGCAGTGTGAGTTTTTCTAAAACAAAATTGAGATCCCAAGTTAGTACTGGTGCTCTCCTTGGGGGTCTTATATTTTTTGCCCCTCTGAGGTACTGTCGTAGTAGAGGATGTGAAAAAATAGGAGGTTCTGTATTGTAATGAGCTGAAATGGCAGAGGCATGGATTTTAATTGATGAGAAAGATAGGCCTTTGTCCAGCATCTCAGTTAGGTATTGTAAAATCTGAGGTATATTAGGGACAAGTGGTTTGAGCCCTTGTGCCTGGTTCCAAGCACAGAATCTCTTCCATTTTTCTGCATAAGATTTCCTAGTGCTGGGCCTCCTGGCTTCTAAAATGACATCCATAACCGCTTTAGAGAGAGGTGCAGTCTGAGTGGCTACATTATCTGCCATGCTGCCAGATTTAAGGTTCTAAGTTGACTGTGCAGAATCTGATTGTTTTGTTGTGTCAGGAGATAAGGAATTTGAGGTAGAGGCCAAGCTGGGCCTTGAGACAAATTCTTTAAGATTGGGTACCAGTGCTGGCGTGGCCAGTCTGGGGCAATCAGGATCATTTTTGGTCTTTCTTGTCTGACTTTTGGGAGTACCTTGTGTCAGAGAAATATGCATTTATGTATATGTCTAATGCTGATTAGAAGCTAAAAGAATTAACACGTTTTCATTCTATTTTATATACAGCTTAATTCTGTGTGAAATAAGATGCTTTTTGAAACTGCAGTATGCTTTCTGAAAACTTGCAAGATGCCCCCTGACCTAGTAATTGCCAGCACAGCAAAATTCAGGTTTATGCCTTTTGGAAATGTACTGAAAAGCAGGTGATTATCTGCTAGGTCAGGAAGTAATAAATGAAACAATACTATATTCTATAATGTTATGATTTTGAACAATCAGCTCTGTTCGTGTTATGAAAACATGCACAGCTGCGGAAGAATAAGAGATACATAAGACAAAGGACTGCTTGAAGAATCTGTACTTGCTTTGTGCTCGAATTAGCTGTAATACCTTGAATAGAAACATAACATAGTGGGAAACTGTATCTAACCGGTGGTCACCAAGGCCACGTTGTTTTTCTTAGGAGATTTTCATAAAATTGATAGTGCAAGCAGAAAATTATGGATAAACAGCTGCTATGTAATGATGATGTTAAAACTTGTGATCCGCTACGTCAGCTTGGTAGGCAATGTGTTGTTAGAAAGTGTATAAAGATGAATTTACTTCCTGATTTTAGTTAGACAAAGTCTGTATTAGCACGTTTTTGTCTCCTTGCTGCAAGATTAAAGTGCCTTAACCTGAACCTACCGTGTATTGATCATTTTTAAAGTATATTTTTCCTTTGACAGATTGGTCCTTCGGACCGGAAACATCTCTCGCTCTAGCTCAGGTCAGATGGGCCCGGTGGCATGAAACCGTACGGGGAAGAAGCCACATCGGTTCTTCTGCTTTGAAAAGACCTCCGACTGAATTGTCGTTCAAAAGAGGCCAGCCACCGTTTCTGATCTGCAAATGGAGGACGATTCAACAGTTCCGGTGAAGGGATCAATCACAGAGGCTCAGGTAAGGAGGATTTTACTTTTTCTTTGTTTCAGATCAGGGACTTGTCACAGTATTGGTTTTTGTCAGGAGATTTTTTTGTAAATCAGGGACAAAAAAGATTGCTGTCTTGTCATAGATCAGGGAAACAGGATAGGTAGGCAGTTATTCTAGATAGACTGTGAAGAAGTGTAAATCGTGGTACCACTTGATAAAAAGGGTTACGTAACAATTTCTAACTAAGTTAAGACAACATGGGAAATAAGTGCACAAAAGGTTCCCGAGACCGGCCTTCAACCAAAGATGCGAAATATATGCAATTACAGCGTGCCGACAATGTTAGGTCTTATACAAAATGGGTTAATAAATACAAATTTGATGGTAATTTAGATAAACCTTCACTTATCAAACTTAACAACTTAAAACAGACGCAAAAGGTCAGATAAAAAAGCAACGTCAATTAGGAGTTCCTCAGGCACACAGGTGGCTTGAGGAAGCAAACCGCAAAGAACAAAAGAATAAAAATTCAAAAGCAATGTTTTTAGATAAAGAAGACAATAACTTGGTAATAGCAACAGCCCCTCTGCTTCCCTTACCGGAATATGAAGCGAGTGGACAAGCTGATCCACCTCCGCTATATCCAGCTGTTCCTGCAAAACCAAAACCGTTTGTTAGAGATCCTATCGAGACTAGGTCTCAAACACGCAACTTAAGAGGGGATATTGAATTGTATGAAATAAATAAAAATTCACAAGCTATGAGTGAAGAAGATATATGTCCACTCATAGAAGTTCCAAATCCACAGGCAGGACAGGACCCAACTCTTCTAGTATATAGACCGTGGACACCGGAAGACATCCGGAAAGCCACAGAGGGAATTCCCCATCCAAAAGTTAATTTTAGAAAATTCTTAGAAGACTTACAGGGCATGAGAGGTTAAGTTACCATTTAAATGGAGAGGAAGTAGAGAAAGTAGTCAGACAAATCGTAGGTCCAGATTGGCACATGATCAGTGGCAACTGGAATCCCTGTGACGCAGAACATAGGCCACTCCCACATAGTAACGCAGAACTGGATAACAGAGTGAAAGGTCTGACACACCGAATCTCTGAGAAATGGAAGCCTAGGGCTGACTGGACTTGCATTAATCAATGCATACAACAAGAAGGTGAAACTGTTGATAGATATTATGCCAGATTATTAGAGTGTTTTAATAACCATTGTGGAATGCAGGTACCTGAAGACCAAACACACAATTCCCCATATGAGCATCAGCTAAAGAATGCATTTTTGAAAGGCAGTATTGCACCCATTAGTAGCTTTATTACAAAGCACATGGTAGATCATCGTACAAGTAAATTACAGTCATTACTTGAATATGCAAGACATGCTGAAAGGCATTTCAATAACAAAAAGAAAAAGAAAACTCAAGTATTTGCAGTGAAAGACGTATCAGAAGTCTTTGTAGTACAGACCGGGAAGAAGGGTAAGAAAAATGCTCAGGGAAACAAACAATCTGGTAAACGATCAGAGGACTTTGAAGAGAGAAAGAAAAGGGGTGAATGTTTTAAATGCGGGAAAAAGGGACATTTAGCAAGGGATTGCAGGCAAAATAAAAAGGTAACCACAGAAGACAAGGAGGGTGAGTACTGACTATATGATAGTCAAGAATCACTGGAAAGGAATAATCAAGAAAAGATAAGTGCAAGTGTGACAGAAGGAGTAGAGAATGTGATAGAAGAAATAGAGGATGTGCATGAAATCACAGATAATGAAGAAAATGAATTTTTAGACTTGGCATTATTGAGCCTAGAGCTCTACTTAGCAGACACAAAACCGGAAGTTACACTTCTGGTAGAGGGGAGGGAAGTTAAATTCCTGTGTGACTCAGGGGCTTCACGGACCCTGATACATCCTTCCAAACTACCAGAAAATTCAGAATTACTTGATTACATATTAGTGAAAGCAGCTAACGGACAGCTGTATTGGGAGCCACTCTCCCACAACATAGCAATAACTGACCCTGTTTCAGGGATGACCCAGAAAAGCAAAATTGTTTCTGCAAAATGCCCAGTAAATCTTTTGGGCAGAGACCTAATGCAGATATTTGGCATAGCAGTAGTTCCAACTATGCAGTGGATGGAAGCACAGCGACAAATGGATACTTTTGTAATGCGGCCAGAGGGTGAAACATTTTATTGGTACAGCCAGGACTTGGTTACGACTGGTCCAGGGGCAGTAACCGAAGAACCGATGAACGTAGCCATCAGTAAATCCCCCTCCCTTGACATTGATAAACAGCATTTGTTGCATTGCACTCTATATTACTGTAGCATACCAGGACCTGATAAAGAATATGAGCAAGAACTGTTTAGAAACCATGCTAACAGATTAGTATTACGAAATCTGTACTGGGACACAGAAAGAAACAGTGTAGTAAGCTGTTTATTGCCGCAGGAATTCCTAGCACTTTACAAATCTAATCGATTACCACATGTGAGTTTGACTAAAGATAAAAATGTGAAGTGGGCAGACCTAGGAGAAAAAGTCACGAGTTGGGAAAAACAGACAGAATTAGAACTTTCAGAACAGGGAGTACAAAAGCAGAAGTTGAACTGGATAACACAGACACACCCAGCTGTACACTTGCAGGCAAGTGAGGACAGCTGAGTAGCACTCTTACTAGAAGAAGAGGAAAAAGCCTTACGAGACATACCAGCAACTCTCTGGTCAACAGGAAAATCAGATGTAGGACTTATTCGTACAGCAGGACCAGTCACTATCACGCCAAAGTCAGCATTTAGACCTCAAAAGAGACAGTATCCCTTGAGAAAGGATGCAGAAGTAGTAATCAAACCTATAATAGCAGCCTTATTTAAAGAAGGAGTGTTGATAGAATCTCCCGATTCACCATGTAATACACCCTTATTTCCTGTTAGGAAAACAAATGGAGAATGGCGTATGGTCCAAGATTTACAAGCTGTAAATGACGCAGTTATACCTAGGGCACCTACGGTGCCAGATCCACACACCTTATTAAATGATTTAAAACCTCAACAAAAGTATTTTTCTGTGGTAGATATCAGCAATGCATTTTTCTCAATACCAATACACCCTGACAGCCAACATTGGTTTGCATTTACATTTCAGGGGAAAAGGTATACATATCTGACTACCACAGGGATATTGTGAGAGTCCAACAATATTCGCACAGGAAATGGCAAGTAACCTGGCGGGATTTATCCCACCAAAAGGCAGCCAGATTTTACTTTATGTAGACGACATTCTGCTGGTGGCCCCCACCCAGCAAGAATGCAGAGAAGATACCATAGCATTACTACAATTTCTAGCTACTCAAGGACACAAGGTAAACAAAAATAAACTGCAACTTTGGAAAAAAACAGGTCAAATACCTGAGATATGTAATATCCAAAGAGGGCAGAATATTAGATAAAGACAGAAAAACAGCAATATTACAAGCACCCAAACCAACTACCAAGAAGGAAATTATGTCCTTCCTAGGTACTACTAATTTTTGTCAGAGTTGGATTCTAAACTATGCCTTAGAATCTGCTCCACTGACTAACTTGATATTCAAGAAGCCTATGCAGCACAACATTTATTACAGTGGACACCAGAAGCAGAATCAGCTTTCTGCAAATTGAAACAACTGATAGCTTCCTCATTAGTTTTAGGATTACCGAACTATCAAACGATTTTTCCAAACTGTAGATTGTAAGCAGGGTTATATGACATCAGTGCTAACAAAGCAGCATGGGGACAAACAACGCCCCATAGCTTACTATTCATCACAGCTAGACCCAGTGGCACGATCCCTGCCCCACTGTGTACAAGCAGTAGTCGCAGTTGCAATGGCAGTACAGGCTTCAGCCTCAGTAGTGTTATTCCACCCTCTCACATTGAGAGCGCCTCATGCAGTCGCGATTATTTTACTGCAAGAAAAAGTAGCATATCTTTCTCCTGCTAGACATCTTTCCTGTATGACTATATTGTTGAGCCAACCTCATATGACAATCGAACGATGCACAACTTTGAATCAGTCAACCTTGCTCCCAACCCCTGCAGATGGCAAACCACACTGCTGCCTGCAGGAGATTGAGCAAAAGACACTACCTAGAAAAGATCTCATGGATGTTCCCTTGGATGATGCCGAGGTGACATACTATGTGGACGGCTCGTGGAGGGGTCCTACAGGACAGAATCTAGTGGGGTATGCAGTAGTTTCTGATACCGAGATTTTAGAAGCAAAGTCTTTACCGCACAACTTGTCTGCACAAGCAGCAGAATTGATTGCTTTAACAAGGGCATGTACCTTGGCAAAGGGTAAACAAGTGAACATTTTTACTGACAGCCAATATGCTTTTTCTACTGTACATGTTTTTGCGCAGCAGTGGAAAAATAGAGGAATGATAACATCTACTGGTAAACCAATTAATCATGCGCAATTTATTTTAAATTTGTTAGACTCTATTCCGTTACCTCAGAAAGTAGCTATTTGTAAATGCATAGGTCATACCAAACAACAGGATAGGATTTCAAAAGGTAATACGAGAGCTGATACAGCTGCAAAGCAAGCAGCTTCAGAAGTATTTCTTTTGAGTGAGGAATTACAACCATCTGAGATTTTAGACTTAGAAATGTTAAAAACAATGCAGACACTTACTACAAATGTAGAAAAACAAAAATGGATAAAACGAGGAGCAATTTTTGAGAAAGGGCTGTACATCTCCAAAGAGAGAAAACCGATTTTGCCATCTAACTTGTTTAGATATGCAGCTTTGTTGAGCCATGGGCAGTGCCATGTCTCAACAGGAGGGATGGTACAGTTAGTGAATCGAGTGTTTACAACGTATGGATTTACAAACTATACAAAAATATTTTGTGCAGCATGCCATGTTTGTAACAAGCATCATGCACAGGGGGCATTAAAGCCTAAGCAAGGGAGTTTCCCTACACCACCGTATCCATTCCATACTATCTGTATGGATTTTATAGAGCTGAACAAATGTGAAAATAAAAAGTACTGCCTTGTCATTATAGATATGTTTTCCAAATGGGTGGAAGCTTTTCCGACTAAAAATCCAGATGCAGCTACTGTTGCAAAAGTCCTCAAAGAAATTATTCCTAGATTTGGTATACCAGAAAAGATTTATAGTGACAATGGCACACACTTTGTGAATCAAACTATACAACAATTGAGCCGTTATTTTGGGATTTCTCTGAAAAACCACTGGGCATACCACCCCCAATCAGCAGGATTAGTAGAGAGGCATAATGGAGTTTTGAAAAACAAACTTAGGAAATTGATCAGTGAGACACAAAAGAACTGGGTGCACGGTCTGCCTCTGGCACTGTTGAGTATGAGAACTGTTCCAAATGTAAAAGGGTTAACTCCTCCTGAAATTTTATTTGGGAGGGCATATTATACACCTCAGTGGAAACCTCTCATGCCTGCAGACCAGGAGGCTGACAGTTCACTTGCAGAGTACATGAGGCAATTTTTGAATAACAAACTTCTGCAGTTAAACTCTGTTTCAGATAAAGAACAAGCCAGACCATCAGAAGCAGCAACAGTCCCAGGCATGTGGGTCTGGGTGAAAGTCATGAAGAAAAAGAATTGGAGTTCTCCGAAGTGGGAAGGACCGTACCAGGTGCTACTGTCAACACCCACTGCAGTCAAGATCGCAGAGCAAGCGTCCTGGATTCATCTGACACACTGTAAATTAGTTAAGAACTTTGAACTGGACAAAAACCTTGTTACTGTTGTACAATGAGAACAAAATGACCAGGTACAGAGTAAACAGGGATGCAGCCTCAGAAAATTTGCATGATTATTCTGATAGCTATACTGATAACAATGATTTTTTTGCTGTGGCCTTTCCTTTTTCCAGCCACACGAGTTGAACTGAACAAACGTGATGCATTACTCATAGACTGGCATCCAAATTTAACACTTACCAAGCAATTAAATATGTGTATGCTGAGACTTTTAATGTTTCGAACTGCTGGATTGGCACAGCTATACCAACAGCATATGGGGGATTATTAATGACTGCTGTCCCCCTAGGGGTCAATGAGGCCTGGGAAAATTTGATTTTTGATACTACACCCGTGAAATCACAAGACAAAACAGCATTATACCTACCTGTTACACAAAAAGGGATTGTATGTTTTTATAAAAATGACACTATTCAGGTGGGTTGGAGCAATTGCAATGCGACTGTTTCTTATAAATGTTATATTAAGGCTAATAAGGCAGAAACTATCTGCGATACAAACTATAAAGTACAGTTTTGTACCTACCATAAATGTAGATGTTCGAGGATCCACATTGCTGCAGTCATAACCATTGGGTAGTCCGCTGTCCTCGGTCGGCCCGAATACCAAAGAATTAGGCTGACGTCGGTCATAGGTGCCCTGAGCTGACATCAGTACGTAGTACTACTAAAGCGCATGACCGACGTCATATCCTTAGTCTTTCTTGCCCCAGATGTCAGAATGCCTCTATAAAGAAATGCCTAACAACCAGAAGGGAAAATAACAATCATCCCAAGGCACAACAACCCCAATAACCACCCTAACAACAGAGGGGGAAGGAGGGAGGGAAAATAGGACTGCAGCAATGTGGATCCTCGAACATCTACATTTATGGTAGGTACAAAACTGTACTATGTTCTTCATCTCACATTGCTGCAGTCATAACCATTGGGTAGAATCCCAAAGCAAAGGAAAAAGGGAGGCTGGCCAACTAAAAGGCATTAGGGGCTGCTAACATGCCCTGTAAGACTGCAGTGGCAAACCCAGCCCTGGACTTAGAGTAAAGAGGAAGATGATAATGCTTGGTAAAAGTATGAACTGAACTCCAAGTAGCTGCTTCCAAAATATCTTTAGTAGCTACACCCCTCAGAAAAGCAGTAGATGTAGCAGTAGCCCTAGTGGAATGAGGCCTGATCCCAGCAGGAACATTCTTCCCATGATGGGAATAACAAAAAGCAATACAATTTCCAATCCACTTTGAAATAGTCTGTTTAGACACAGCTTTCCCTTGAGAAGTCACAGCAAAAGAAACAAATAGCTGCTGAGACTGTCTGAACTCCTTAGTTCTGCTCAAATAGTAACGTAACTGTCTGTGGACATCCAACAAATGCAAAACTTTTTCCCCTTTATTTTGGGGATCAGCATAAAAAGTAGGCAAATGGATAGACTGGTTCAAGGCCACATTAGAAATCACTTTTGGCATAAAGGTGGGGTTAGTGCGCAAAGAAACTCTATCCTTATGGAATATCAGAAAAGGTTCAACTGCCATGAGGGCCTGCAATTCAGACACCCTTCTAGCAGAAGTGATGGCCAACAAAAAAGCAGTCTTCCAAGACAAAAATTTCAATTCAGACGTAGCTGCAGGTTCAAAAGGAGGTAAAGTAAGCTTCTCCAACACAAAATTGAGATCCCAGGAAGGAGTAGGAGCTCTACGTGGGGGTCTTATATTTTTTGCCCCTCTAAGAAATTGTTTAAGCAAAGGATGCGAAAATAAAGGAGGGTCACAATCATAGTGAGCAGAAATAGCTGCAGCATGAACTTTCACAGAGGAAAAAGACAAACCCTTGTCCAGTAATTCAGTAAGGTACTGTAGAGTAAAACTCAAATTAGGCCCTGAGACATCCAAGCCCTTTGTTGTGCTCCAAAGAAAAAATCTCTTCCATTTTCCAGCATAAACTTTTCTGGTGCTAGGTCGCCTAGCTTCCAATAGAACATCCAAAACTTGTTGAGGAAGCTGAGTCCCCAAAGGCTCTAAAACAGAATTCGCCAGGCCATTAAATGTAGGGACTGCACTCTGACATTGAGCAAATGACTGCTTGACTGGGACAACAAGTGAGGAAGCTGTGGTAAAGGCCAAGGAGGCTCCTGAATTAAACTCCTCAGCAGAGGATACCAGTGCTGACGAGGCCAATCTGGTGCTATTAGAATCATATGAGGCTTGTCCCTCCTGACTTTCAAGAGTACCTTTGGAATGAGAGGCAGAGGAGGAAAGGCATAAACGTGAAGGTTGTTCCAACTGAAAGAAAGAGCATCCACTTTCCAAGCTTTTGGGTGAAACATCTTTGTGCAAAATTTTGGTAGTTGGAAATTTAGAGGAGAAGCAAACAGATCTATGTCTGGAGTTCCCCAAGCCTTTGTCAACTGCTGGAACACCTGAGAATCCAATTTCCACTTGTGGGGGTCCACTATACGTCTGCTCAAGACATCTGCTAGGGAGTTCTGTGCTCCTGGCAGAAACCGAGCCTGAAGAGAAATGTGTAAACTTAGAGCAGTCTCCCACAAAATCATTGCCTGTCTGCAGAGTGTAAGAATGTGTTCCCCCCTGCTTGTTGATGTACCACATGACAGTAGTGTTGTCTGTTTGAATCAACACCTGTCCTGGCTGAAGTAGGCCCTTGAAAGCCAACAGAGCAAACTGGACTGCTAGCATCTCCTTCATGTTGATATGCAAATGCTGTAGTCTGGGAGGCCACGTGTCTTGAATCCATTTCCCATTGAAGTGTGCTCCCCAAGCCAGTTCTGAGGCATCCGTCGTTAAGATCTGACTTGCCTCTGGTCGGATCACAGAGAGTCCCTTGTTTAGGTGACATTCCTGTGCCCACCACAAGAATTCCTTCTGGATGCAAGGTATTATCCAAATGACAGTGTCCAAATCGTGGCAGTGTTGAGTCCATACACTTTTGAGATACCATTGAAGCTTCCTCATATGCAGTTTGGCATTGGGAAGTACTAGAATGCAAGATGCCATGAACCCCAAGGCTTGAAGGACTGTCCTTGCAGTCAGCCTGGACTGTACTGATAGTTGCTGAAAGTATAGGTGAAGAGTTCTTTGTTTGTCCGGGGTCAGAAAAGCCATCTGAGAGGCTGTTCAGTCTCACACCCAGAAAGCACATGTCCTGAGAGGGTACTAGACTGGACTTTATTTCGTTCACAGAATACCCTAGGCATCTTAAAACTGCCATTACATACTGCAGATGCTGAAGTAGCTTGTCTTTGTCTTGAGCCATGATCAGGCAATCGTCCAGATAAGGATAAATTTGAATTCCCCTCAGTCTGAAGAATGCTATGACAGGGGCCAGAACCTTCGTGAACACCCTGGGCAGTAGATAAACCAAAGGGCAATGCAGAGAACTGATAATGAGAAGTACCAGCCGGAAGCAGAAACCTCCTGCAACTGGGCCTGATAGGAATGTGAAGATAGGCCTCTTTGAGATCCAGAGTTACCATCCAGTGATCTTTGCCTAGCATAGGCAGAAGTTGCTGTAGAGTTAACATCTTGAACTTTGGAATGTCTAGGTATGTATTGAGAATGGATAAGTCCAGAATTGGCCTCCAAGAATCTCCTTTCTTTGGTACTAGGAAAAGGCGAGAGTAAAACCCTAGGCCTACTTCGGAAGGAGGAACCACCTGGATTGCTCCCAGCTGTAAATGCAAAGAAATTTGTTCCTGCGCCTCCAGCCTTTGCTGAGGAGGTACGTCTGGCATGCCTTTGAAAGGAGGAAAAGTGTGGAAATAAAACTTGTAGCCTCGATTTATTATGTCCAACACCCATTTGTCCTGGGTGACCAAATGCCAATTCTGTTTGAAAAGAGCCAACTTTCCCCCTAGAGGAGCTGCCAGACAAGAGGGATCTGGCAGCAGAAAATACAGGTCATTGGGTCTGTTTATGAAAAGGCTGACCCCTGCCTTCACCAGAAGATTGTGCAGGGGAACTCCAAGTCCTAGGTCTGAAGGAACCCTGAGCTTGAGTTTTACCCCTACCACGTCTAGACCTGCCCCTAAACTGAAAATCTGAAGAAGGGTAAGACCATCCTTTTGCAGGCCAATTCCTGCTAAATTTAGGGGGCTGCACCTGCAAAAAGTTCTTAACCGTCTGCATCGACTTAGCTTTCTCTTCCAACTTTTTCAAAACTGACTCCAAAGGAGAACCAAAAAGAACTTCAGATTGAAGAGGAGCATCCAAAATCCAAGCTTTCACATGCTCTGACAAATTTTGATCCTTAAGCCAGGCATGCCTGCGAATTACTGAACCAGTAGCAGCCACCCTGGAAGAAGCCTGAATAGCATCAAAGCCACACTGCAAGGAATGTTTACCAACTTGATCAGAAGCATGAACCAAATCTTGCAATTCCTTGCACTCTATACCCTCAGATAAGGCATCTACCTTAGATTTCAATTGACCTAACAAAAAGTTCTGATATTTCAGCATATGAAATTGGCAATTTAAAGCCCTCATAGCTAACGTAGAAGAGGTGTACACTTTTTTACCCCACCTATCCAAAGCTCTAGAATCTTTGTCCAAAGGAACCAGATTCTTAACCACAGAAGCCTTAACACCCTTAGGCCCTTGAAGAATGGTTTCTGGATCAGCCCTAGGACTCTTATACAAATATTTATGAGCTTCAGGAACTCTGTAATACCTATCTAGCTTGACAGGAGCAGGGGGTAAGGAATCAGGATTAAGAGAAGCCTCAGAAAACACATCCTGAACAACATCCAAAACAGGGGGGATAGCCAAAGGCCTATGTTGTGGCAAAAACAAAAATTCCCTCAACCTTTTACGAGAATCCGAAAAATCCTGACCTTCCCACTTGAAATGCTCCCTCATGGAATGCAGGGTTTCAGAAAAGGAAAAATCCTCTGGAGGAGAAGCAGAAGGACAGGAATCCTCTGTCTCCGAATCTGAATAAGAAGGAAAATCCTGATTATTCTGAGTCCTCAGCTGAGGATAATCAGAAGAATGCTCTATTCCCTCTAAAACAGACTCCCCCCTAGGCCTCTTGTCAGGAGGGGGCATAGAACCCCTAATCAAAGTAATCAAATCCTCTGCCATCTTCAACATATGTTTTTTAGGAACAGAACCTGAAGAACTAGGGCTATGTCCCGAACCAGTAGGACCAGATTTAGACTTAGCAGGCCCTTTAGCCACTGAAGTAGAAGGCCTACTAACCTTTTGTAAGGATGGAACCACAGACACCTGAGAAGCCCCCTCAGCTTGGCCTAACTCCTGAGAGACCAACTCCTGCAAAAGTAAAGGCTCCCCCTGGGATTCAGCCGAGGCCTCGGCTGGATCCACAGATTCAACCGTGGTTTCCATAGAACCGGCGTCCGCAACGGACGACTCCCGCGGTTTAGACCTTAAACTTTCTCTTTCCTCTTTTCGCGGTAGCGGCATCGGAGAATCCGACGCATGTTGTAGTTACACCGCTTACGAAAACAAGCCTAGCACAGTCTAATCGTTTAATGGTGTGCTTATTAAATCTAGCGAAAGCGACACCCGACAACGTCGTGCTCAGGCCCCAAGCAAGGAATACAAAGAGAATGGTAGTCCCTATGAGGTATCTGTTTCCCACAAGAAATACAATTATTAACTTTTTCTGACATCCGGATTAACTGAAGCAAGAAAAGACAAAAGTTTTCCCCAACGGGGTACTTAGCCCAACTTGGTCTCCGGTCTGAAACTCGAAAACGACAATCTCAGAAAGCCGACCGGCACTTGCAAACGCTGCTTCTGCTTCGGACCACGCGGCAAGAAAGACTAAGGATATGACGTCGGTCATGCGCTTTAGTAGTACTACGTACTGATGTCAACTCAGGGCGCCTATGACCGACGTCAGCCTAATTCTTTGGTATTCGGGCCGACCGAGGACAGCGGACTACCCAATGGTTATGACTGCAGCAATGTGAGACGAAGAACATCTCATATTTTGAAAAAAATGAAGAGAACTGTTAGTGAAATACAGCATAATCCTGTTCTTTTGAAGCAACTTTCTATTATTGACAAAACAATGTTTCATGCAGGGCAAGCATATATCAATACTAAAGTAGAGAATTGTTATTTTGTTTGTGGGGAAAAAAGCATATAAACGGCTACCTGAGAAGTGGTCCGGCAGTTGTTTTTTGGGTTACCTGGTTCTGTCCATACGACACACTGCAGCTTTGCCTCAGGGGAAAATTCGAAACATCAGAGAGGTTAGCAGTAAACCTAGAAGTCCAATCAAGAGACCCGAGAATCCAGTGGGATGAATCGAAGCAGGGTGGAGAAACCATAACTCCGTGAAAAACAAAGATAAACTAACACATATGGACTTGAGTGACATTATATCATGGGCAGGCATAGCCCCTGCATATGGCGCAGTGAAATTGATTTGGGAGCTGAGAAAACTGTCCAAACTTCTCAAAGTTATGAGCAATGCAACTTTTTCTGCTCTCGAATTAGTGACTGATGAACTAAATGCTATGAGAACTGTGGTACTTCAAAACCACATGGCTCTTGACTTCACCCTAGCGGCGAGAGGTGGTACGTGTGCTTTAATCAAAGAAGAATACTGTTCATATATTCCTGACAACCAGCATGAGATAAACGACCATCTTGAGGTGATTCAGCAAGTGTCGACCATGACCAAACCAGGCCCAAACCCACTGACGGACTTTTTCCAGAATTTGTTTGGGGGGTGGGGTTTCATCCTAATGAACATCCTGATTGCCATTTGTGTGGGATTACTCCTATTAGGAGCATGCATTTGTTGTGGTATTCCCTGCATGAAAAAGTTAATCAAAGATTTTATAGATATGTCAGATTCTGAGACTTTGTATCAAAGTACTGAAATTGAAGAGTTGTTGGAAACTGAAATGCTTTCATAAGTCTAAACTACATGACTCTCTTAACTGCAAATCCGGAATGGAAGAGGTTAGGAGAAGAAGTAAACTGTTTATGCTTTTGAATATAGAATAAAAAGTATTAACGGGGGAAATGTCAGACAAATATGCATTTATGTATATGTCTAATGCTTATTAGAAGCTAAAAGAATTAACACGTTTTCATTCTATTTTATATACAGCTTAATTCTGTGTGAAATAAGATGCTTTTTGAAACTGCAGTATGCTTTCTGAAAATTTGCAAGATGCCCCCTGACCTAGTAATTGCTAGCACAGCAAAATTCATGTTTATGCCTTTTGGAAATGTACTGAGAAGCAGGTGATTATCTGCTAGGTCAGGAAGTAATAAATGAAACAATACTATATTCTATAATGTTATGATTTTGAACAATCAGCTCTGTTCGTGTTATGAGAACAGCTGCGGAAGAATAAGAGATACATAAGACAAAGGACTGCTTGAAGAATCTGTACTTGCTTTGTGCTCGAATTAGCTGTAATACCTTGAATAGAAACATAACATAGTGGGAAACTGTATCTAACCGGTGGTCACCAAGGCCACGTTGTTTATCTTAGGAAGTTTTTCATAAAATTGATAGTGCAAGCAGAAAATTATGGATAAACAGCTGCTATGTAATGATGATGTTAAAACTTGTGATCTGCTACGTCAGCTTGGTAGGCAATGTCTTGTTAGAAAGTGTATAAAGATGAATTTACTTCCTGATTTTAGTTAGACAAAGTCTGTATTAGCACGTTTTTGTCTCCTTGCTGCAAGATTAAAGTGCCTTAACCTGAACCTACCGTGTATTGATCATTTTTAAAGTACATTTTTTCCTTTGACACCTTGGTAAGGAGAGGCATTGGAGGGAAGGCATAGACTGTCAGGCCTTTCCAGCTGAATGATAGAGCATCCACTTTCCATGCTTGAGAGTGATAAGTTCTTGTGCAGAATTTCTGTATTTGGTAATTGTGAGGGGAGGCAATAAGATCTATGTCTGGACGTCCTCATTTCCTCGTTATCATTGCTGAACACCTGTGGATTTAGTTTCCATTTGTGAGGATCCATGAGATTTCTGCTTAGTTAGTCTGCCAGTGTCTTTTTTGTTCCTGGCAGGAATTGTGCCTGCAGATGTACTTGATAGGTCACAGTGCTGTGTTCCACAAAGTCATGGCTTGCCTGCATAGGGGGTAGGAATGTGTGTCCCCTTGCTTGTTTATGTACTACATAACTGTGGTATTGTCCATCTTTATTAATAGTTGTCCTTGATGTAGTAGGTCCTTGAAAGCTGTCAGGGCATTCTGTACAGCTAGCATCTCTTTTTGATTGATGTGAAGATGCATTTGTTCCTTGGGCCACGTGCCCTGAATACATTTTCCTGCCATATGCGCCCCCTGGACATAATCCGATGCATCTGTTGTTATTGTCTGCCTGCTGTGGGTAAAGTGAAAGGCTGTTCCTTGTTGTGGTGACAGGCCTGGGCCCGCCATCGAAACTCCTGTTGTAGGCAGGGAATTAAGTTACGATTGTCTCCAGGCTGTGACAATGCTGAGTCCAAACACTTTTTAGATACCACTGTAGCTTCCTCATATGTAGTTTTGCATATGGAATTAGTAGAATGCAGGATGCTATGAAGCCCAGGGCCTGCCGAATTTTTTTGCAGGGAGCTGGGTCTTTGTTGCCATCATTTGAAAGTAATGAGTCAGTTGCCTTTGTTTGTCTGGCGTGAGATAAGCCATCTGGGCAGTTGTATTTAAGCTTGCACCCAGGAATATTATCTCTTGAGAGGACACTAGTTTTGATTTCTTTTCATTTACTGTGTACCCTAGGCAAATTAGCAATCTTTTTACAAACGTCAGATGCTTTAGAAGAATGTCCTTGCTCTCGCTTGAATAAGGCAATCGTCCAAGTAGGGATATATTTGAATTCCTTTTTGTCTGCAAAATGCAATTACTGGTGCCAGGCACTTTGTGAAGACCCTGGGCGTAGTAGATAAGCCAAAGGGCAGTGCAGAGAATTGGTAATGCATTGAGCCTGCTATGAATCTGATGTATCTTCTGCAAGATTGTCTGATTGGGACATGCAGGTATGCCTCCTTGAGGTCCAAAGTAACTAGCCAAGCCTTCTGGCCCAGCATGGGTAGAAGTTGATGTAGTGTTAACATTTTGAATTTTGGAACATCCCGGAAAGTATTTTGGATTGACAGGTCCAGTATTGGTCTCCAGGCATTGTCCTTTCTGGGTACTAAGAAAAGTCTTGAGTAAAATCCTTGTCCTTGTTCTTGCTGTGGAACTTTTTGAATTGCTCCCATGTCCATAAGAGCAGCAATTTGTTTTTGTGCCTCTGCCCATTGGTTTTGTGGCAGGTCTGGCATACCTTTTGGTTTTGGAAGAGTGTGGAAGTGGAACCTGTAACCCTGAGAAACAATATTCAGCACCCATTTGTCCTGAGTGATCATGTGCCAATTTTTTGAGAAAAATGCTAGCTTCCCACCTAGGGGTGCTGTCAAAAGTAAGTGCTTGGCATTTGCAGAGGGAAGTCATTGGGACTGTTTCCTCTAAGGTTGTGATTCAAATTCCCCTCCTTTGGGGGCTGAAGCACCCCATTGTTTAGGTCGGTAGGAGCCTTGGGGCTGAGATCTGCCTCTTGGGTGTCTGTATCTGCCTCTTTGTGGCTTGTCTGACACTGGAAAGGACCAATTTTTTGAAGGCCAGTTTCTGCTAAATCTAGGTGGTTGAATCTGTAAGAAATCTTTCACTGTCTGCATTGATTTTGCTTTATCCTCTATTTTCTTTAACACCTCTTCTGCCTTAACACCAAACAAAGTATCATGCTGTAATGGAGCATCCAATAATTTTACTTTAACATGGTCAGGTAAACTTTGTTCTTTCAACCAAGCATGCCTTCGAATAACAGAGTCTGTAACTGCGGCTCTACAAGAAGCCTCTAATGAATCAAAACCACATTGCAGAGTATGCTTTCCCACTTGTTCAACTGCATGCAGTAAATCCTGCATTTCCTGTCAGGACCTTCTGTATTTGAAACCATTTTCTGTTTTAACAATGACATGAGGTACTGTTGGTATTTAAGCATGTGAAACTGACAGTTTAAAGCTCTTATAGCTAAAGTAGCAGAAGTGTAAACTTTTTTTCCCCCATCTGTCCAGAGCTCTGGAATCCCTATCCGAGGGGACAGGATTTTTAGCAGTGGAAGCCTTAACCCCCCTTTGGACTCTGAGAAATTGTTTCTGGGTCTGCAGCGGGGATTTGTATAGAAATTTATGAGTCAGGGACTCTGTAGTACCTGTCTGGCTTGACTGGTGCCGGGGGCAAAGAATCAGGAGACAGACTGGATTCAGAAAAAAACATCATCAACAATATCAAGCACAAGGGGAATAGCTAGGGGCCTGTGCTGAGGCAATAAAAGGAAGTCTCGAAGCCTTTTCTTGGATTCTGAATAATCCTGGCTCTCCCAATGGAAATGGTCCCTCATGGTGTGCAGGGTTTCCCCAAAGGAATAATCCTCAGGCGGAGAGGCTGAAGGTATGGACTTCTGCATCAGAGTCCTCATAGGGATGGAGAGAATATCCCTGATCAGTAGAGGAGTCAGAGGAAATAGAAACCTGGTCAGAGGAATTATAATCAGTGTCTTGCCTAGGCCTTTTATCAGGAGGGGGATGGGAACCCCTGATTAAAGTAATTAGGTCTTCGGCCATTTTAAGCATCTGTTTCTTTGGCATAGATGACTGTTCTGGAGAATGCTGTACTTGTTTACTTGTCTTTAATGGTGTTTTTGACTTTGCCTTTGCTGCTGTAGTGGGCTTAATTGTAAGCTGTGAAGGTCTGAAAACACCCTCAGAAGCCGATGCCTGCTCAGTGGCTCCGGACCCATCTGAGGGTATAGTTTATGTAGGCCCAATACCTTGAGTATCCACAGGCCTCGGTGCCTCCACGTGGCTGTCGGTTACGGCCTGCGGCTCTGAGGTAGTGGGTGTCAGGGGCTGTGAAAGCGCCTCACTGAGAACCAGTGAACCGGCGACTGGCCTAGAAGAGGCTTCGTCGTCGGTTTTGGACCTCGGATGCTGTCCTTTTCTCTGTCTCTGCGTTTTTTTTATAAATTCCGGTCGTCGGTTGTTCCGACGACATTATGTAATTAAACCTTCAGCCAAAGTAATGTAGAGCAAAATCAAATCGACGTTTAATAGTGCATTTATTGAATCTTGCACAAAACCGACAACTAGTGACGTCGTGGTCAGGGCCTAGGCAAGGAATACAGTAAGAGTGAAAGTCCTTATGAGGTATTTGCTTCCCACAAGAAATACAATTATTAACTTTTACTGACATCGGTCTGGAGCAAGAAAAAGTTTCCCCAATGGGGTACTTAGCTTTATTGAAGACTTCGGTTCTGAAGCTCAATTTTGAAAATCTCAGGAGTCGGCAGACCGGCACTTGTGAACTGCTTTTGCTTTGGGCACCGCGCGGCAAGAAAGACTGAAGAAAATGGCATCGGTTGCAACTTTTATACCCGACGCACTGACGTCAGGGAAGATGCGACAGCAACAGACGCTGGACCAAGACTTTGGAACTCGGGCCGACTGCGGGTTGCCTGCCAGCAGGATAACCAAAGTGTAATTACTGCAACAGTGAAACACGATGAACATCACACTGGTTTAGAAAGTCCATTTAACATGTGGGAGAAACAGATAAATGCAGGTTTAGAAAAACAGAACTGACAACAGTTGCACACACCTTGTTGCTGGTTGTGACATGCTAATGGCAGAAGGACTGTATACTGAAAAGCATAATAATGTGGCAAGACTATTGCACTGGGGATTGTGTAAACATTACAATAATGAAGTAGCTGAAAAACACTGAAAACATGAGCCACAAAGCATCATAGAAAATGATAAAGTCTACATCACATGGGATCACCCATTACCAACAGTTCAAAAGATAGATGCAAGAAAAACAGATATAGTGGTCCATGAAAAGAAGACAAAAGTAACATTGCTCATTAAAATTGCTACACCCAGTGACTACAGTGTCTTGCATACAGAGAGACACAAAGTCATAAAATATCAGGATTTGCAGGCAGAAACGACAGCAATGTGGAAATTAAGATACCAAGACAGTTCCAACAGTAGTAGGAGCAACGGGTCTTATAAAAACGCATCTACAATCATATTTAGATACGTTACCGATACATGTAACTCAGTACGACCTGCAGACCTGGGCACATTGCAGGTGCTGCAAAGAGCACTTCTGGCTGACATCAAAGATTGAAACAAAACTAATTTCATGAACTTAATCATACTCTGACTTAGGAATGGGGTCCATTCCTGTCATGGTATTAGAAACCCAAAAGACTTGGAGAAATTAAAAAGGGAGAGACCACTAAGATGCTAGGGTCCATTGAAGAAATCTCACATGATATCTTGCTAATCGAACCAGAACTACTGCAGGGGATACTGACCCCAAGGCTTGTAGAATCAATCACACTGACGGAGAATAATTTTGAATAATCTTTTTGACTTAAAATTGAATTGTGTGTACCCTTGGTAACGGAAAGGAGGTTGTCACTGATACTGCATTGAACAAGGCCACTATGAACACGACTGCCTGAGATGGTTCTAGATGAGATTTGCTGTGACTGATGGCAATTCCTTGATGACAGCAAAGCTGGAATATATACTCTCATGGTTTAAAGAGGATGCCTGGTCAAAGCAGTTGTGAGCCAGTTGTCCAAGTACAGAAACACCTGGAATCCCTGCAGTCTCAAGTGAGATGCTACTACTGCCATGCAATTGGCAAACACCCTGTGGTAAGGCCAAAGGGCAGAGCTCTGAATTAATAATGACCGTCTCCCAGCCTGAAGGATAGGTCATCTCCTGGACTGTCTGTTCATTTTTATGTGATAATACACATCCTGAAGATCTATTCAGCACATCCAGTAATCCTTATGCAGGAAGGGCAAAATGGACTGAACCATGACCATCTGGAACTTTGCATACTAAAATGATTTGTTCAGACGGCTGAGATCCAAAATTGGCCTCCAGTCCCTTGTTTTCTTTAGCACTAAAAAGAATCTTGAGCCAAGTTCCAGACTCTTTCTGGTCTGGGGGACTCCCTGGATGACTTTTTCTAGCAGCTCTTTTATTTCTAGAGCTGCTGTTTTCCTCTGACTAGGAGGAACATTGGGATTTTTGTTTACTGTTGAAGGGGGTATGGAAAAGGGTATTATATCATTAGCCCCCATTTTCCCCATTTTCTACATGGGATCAGGGTAGTGTGTCAACTTTTGCCATCTCTCGATTCAGTGCCACACTCTTGGCTTCTTCAATACTCATGCCTGACTGTCACAGATTTTCTTTCACACAATCCATTCACCTCTTTGCTGGACATCCTCATTTCCTCTTACTGTCCCAAATCTTCTTCATCAGTTTGTCTTCTGCTTTTCTGCACGTGTCCGAACCACCATAATCTGTTCTCTTTGATCTTTTCTGCAATTAGAGCTACACTGGCCTCTGCTCTTATGTCCTCATTTCTTCATCTGTCCCATAGAGTGCATCCTACCACTCTTCTCAAACAATTCATTTCCATCATCTTGAGCTTCACCTGCTCTGCCTTTACTGCCCAGGTTTCATAGGTAGGTACTAGGCTATCGGCCCAAAGGCCTACGTAAGCCTAGCCAACAAGGTTCCCTGGCTTACGCCACCCAAGAAAGTTATTTTCCTGTGCCACTGTCAAGCAGAGGCACAGAAGTGATCCCTGGGGTGTATTTCCCATTTCCCATCCACTCATCAAGATTTTTCCTGAAGAGTGCTAATGAAGAATTTTGCTTGACATACATGGGTAGCCTGTTCCAGAGTATGGGAAGTCTCTGGGACAGGAATCTATCCCTCCAGCATGTCCTGTTTATTGTGGTGACAAGGTTTAGGTCCCTAGAGTGTACAGCTCGGAGGGATTGGGATTTCTTTAGGTGTAATATGTCCAACAGCTCTGGGTTTGACATTGCTTTATATGTTAGGCAGAGATCACCTCAGAGTAGGCGATATGCTACGGAGTAAAGCTGGAGTTTTCTGAGGCAGTCAGTGCAAGGCATTTGTATTAAGCCAGTAATCCTCTTTGTGAGGTACTTCTGTGGCCTTTCCAGACGCTGCAGATGTCTTGTGAGGTACATTCCAAAAGGGGCGTTGAACTCTATAATGGGTCTAATGAGTGTCGAGTAGAGGGGAACAATGACTTCTTTTTTCCTTAATGATTATGATGAGGTGTGCCACGTAGAAGGACTTCATGATTACTGTGGCAATGCGACTATCAAAGGAGAGACTACTGTCCACCTGGGTCCCAAGGTCTCATTCGGTGTTAAGTAGATTGCTGCCTATGTGGTAGTTCATGGATACAGAGTTTTTACCAAAGGGGATGACACTGCACTTTTTGGCATTGAGCTTGAGGCCATGGCTCTGACACCAGGCATCTGTCTCAGCGAGGCCCTTCTGTAGGATGTTCACATCATTTGGGACCTTGACTATGGCTCCTAGTTTGCAGTAATCTGCGAACTTCGCTAGCCAGAGGCCTTCTGTGTTAGCCTGCACTTAAGAGAAGTAGATACCAAACAGGAGAGGTCCCAGGACGGAACCCTGTGGTACTCCACTTGTCACTGCTTTGAGGTCAGATTTGGAGTCTGCAACTTTTACAGTGTGGGTTCTGTCAGTGAGCCAGTTGGCAACCCATCTTGTGATGTAGGGATTTATACCTAGTTTAGTGAGTTTAGCTATATTTCCAGAATGGCGGATGGTGTCAAAAGCCTTGGCGAGGTCAAGATAGGCTGTTTGAACCACCTTACCCTCGTCTACAGCTTTGGTGACTGCCTCAAAGTCGTCGATCAGGTTCAGGAGGCATGATCTGCCTTTCACAAACCCGAAATGGGTGGGATCCAGAGTTTGGAGGTTACCAATGTCTTTGTTTATGAGTTCCATGATGATACGTTCCATGGCCATGCAGACCAGGCTCGTCAGGCTAATAGGTCGATAGTTCCCGGGATCAGTGGTGGCTCCCCCTTTGTGGAGTGGGATAACTGTTGCTGTGCGCCATTCAGTGGGCACAAAGCCTGATGCAAGGCTATTATTGAACATGGTGCTTAAGTGGGGAGCCAGCTCATTCTGAAGTTCGTGGAAAACGCAGCCCGGGATGTTGTCCGGTCTCATGGATGCTGTGTTTTTGGCTTTAGAGTGTGCATCTTTTACCTGCGTAGTTGTGATTACAGGGACTCTGCATTCTTCCTGTTTAGTTATGGCCCTTTAGGGGGTGAGAGGAGGGTAAAGTTAGCACTGAACCTATCTGCCAGGATGTTGGCAATATCAGATGGTTCTGTAATTTTCTTGCCTTTGTGCTGTAACTCAGAGCAGATCTGGGTATTGCCATCGAGATTCATGACATAGCTATAGAATGCTTTGTGGTTGTCCTTGGAATCAGTGGCGATTTTGTTTTCATAGCTAGCTTTGGAGGATCTTATAAGAGATCTCAGCTTCCTATTGAGGCTGAACAGGGAAGCTCCTCCACTCACAGGATTTTACTCTCTTTTGCAACAGTTTCTTCCTTCTGTTGTACAGTTTGTTTATGGCAGGGGACCACCAGATTGGCTTCCTTTTTTTGGAGGATAGCATCTTGGTTCTGTTTGAGATAGCACTATCCATGCACTCGTGTAAGTGCTTATAGAGTGCATTTGTGTAGGATTCAGCAGCTGTAACTGTATTGTCCATCTGCATGGGTGTGATGAAGTTCACCACTTCTGTCTTATGAAGCAGGAAGTTGGCTTTGGAGAAATATTTGACTGTCGTTTCTTTAATGGGGGTGGGGGGGTGTGGATATCAAGGGTGATTAGCTTATGGTCAGATCGGACTAACGAGGAGTTGACTTCAGGTGTGGAACACCGGTCACTCATGTTGGTAATGACTAGGTCTAGAATATTGTTGCCCCTGGTGGGGGTGTGGATAAGTTGTACCACACAGTAGGACTGGTCGCACCACTGTCTTGTACACCTTACTTTTCAGCTTCTTTGGCATTCTTCTATTTTAGACTACACCACTTGACTGCAGCTCCTCTGATTCTAGCTTTGACCTCTTCATTCAGACTTCCATTCTCCTCAACCACACCTCCCAGATACTTGAAGCTAATTACCTGTTCCACAATCTTCCCTTCTATCTAAATTCTTAGCTTCTTTTGATTTCCTCAATCTGCTGCCATTACCACTGTCTTATCTGTGCTTAGTTTTATCCCATGTGCTTTCAGTTTTGTATTCCATTCCCCTATCCTTTGCTGAAGTTCTTGCTCAGAGTCTGCCTGTAATGCCACGTTGTCTGCATACAGTAACTTTGTTGATTTGTCCCCTCCAACCTGTTTGCTAATGTAGTACATCACCAGTATGAAAGTACAGTTGTGTACACTTACCATAAATGTAGATGTTAGAGTGTATTCACTGTTGCAGTCATTACATTTGGGTAATCTGCTGGCAGGTTGCTCTCAGTCGGCCTGATTAACAAAGTCTTGGGTCCTGCGTTGGTTGCTGTCCCTCCTTCCATGACGTCAGGTCGTCAGGGGTATAAAACATGCAGCAGACGCCAATACATCAGTTTTTCTTGCCCCAGATGTCAGGTGCCCCCCAAATGGGGAGCAAAATATATAAATAATTTTAAACACAAAAATATATACCTCCAAACAAAAGCAAATACACCAAAAAGGCTTTTAAGTGTAGAAAAATAAAGGAGAGGCATAGTAAGAGAAAAAAAACAGGGGGCTGGAAGGAGGGTAACCAGGACTGCAACAGTGAATACACTCGAACATCTACATTTAAGGGAAGTGTACACAACTGTACTATGTTCTTCGTGTTTCACTGTTGCAGTCATTACATTTGGGTAGACTCCCAAAGCTAAGGTTGGGAGGATTGATTTATACAAAATTAGGACCGGCTATAAGGCCCTGCAAAATAGCAGTGGCAAAACCAGCTCTGGATTTAGAGAAAATTGGTAAGTGTTAGTGCTTGGTGAAAGTATGAACTGAACTCCAGGTAGCAGCTTCTAGAATATCCCTGGTAGGAACACCTCTGAGAAAGGGTGTAGAAGCAGATGCAGCCCTGGTGGAATGGGATCCAATCCCCTGGGGGATAGGTTTTCCATGGTGCTTACAGCAGAAATGAATGCAATGGCTTATCCATTTGGAAATTGTTTGCTTTGAAATAGCCTTTCCCTCTACCCCTGCAGCAAATGCTACCAGCAGTTGTTCAGATTTTCTTCGAGATTTAATCCTGTCCAAGTAAAATCTAAGTTGTCTGTGTACATCCAATGAATGCAGAATCCGCTCCCCTTTGTTCTGTAGACTGGGAAAGAAAGTTGGCAAATGAATGGACTGATTAAGAGTCGCAATGGATACCACCTTGGGCATGAAGGATGGGTTGGTCCCGAGTGACACCCTGTCCACATGAAAGATGATGAAAGGCACCACTGCCATAAGGGCCTGTAATTCAGAAATCCTTCTAGCTGAAGTGATTGCTAAAAGGAAGGCTGTTTTCCAGGAAAGGAATTTTAAGTCTGCAGTAGCAGCTGGCTCGAAAGGAGGTAGAGTGAGTTTTTCCAATACAAAGTTAAGGTCCCAGGAGGGGTTGGAACTCTCCTGGGTGGCCTTAAAGCACTACCTTAGAGGGGCCAAAAACTTAACAGAGGATGAGAGAAGAGGGGGGTTCTGTGTTGTAATGAGCAGAAATGGCTGAGGCATGGATTTTTATGGAAGAAAAAGATAGGCCCTTGTGAAGCATTTCAGTTAAGTATTGCAAAATCTGAGGTGAATTGGGCACTGCTGTGGTCATCCCTTGAGACCGATTCCAGGCACAGAATCTTTTCCATTTGTCAGCATAAGATTTTCCAGTACTAGGTCTTCTCGCCTCCAAAATGGCATCCATCACAGGTTTGCTGAGGGATGTTAAGGGAGAATTTAAGTGATTAGCCAAGCTGCAAGATTCAATGTTTGGACTGGAGGGTGCAGAATTTGGTTGTTCTGCTGAGACAGTAAGGAAGGTGTCTGAGGCAGGTGCCATGAAGAAAGTTGTGACAGACTGCGTAGGAGTGGGTACCAGTGTTGTCGAGGCCAGTCTGGAGCAAGCAAAATCATCTTTGGTTTGTCCTGTTTGACTTTTAGTAGAACTTTGGAGAGCAAAGGCAGAGAAGGAAAAGCATAGACTGATAGGTTTTCTCAAGCTGAAGGACAAAGCATCCACTTTCCAGGATTTTTTTGTGAGGAGTTCTTGTGCAAAATTTGTCCAACTGGTAGTTCTGGGGTGAGGCAAAGAGATCTATGTCTGGACTCCCCCATTTGCGTGTCAACATGTTGAAAATCCGTGGTTCCAGTTTCCATTCGTGTGGGTCCATGAGAGAGGGGGGGTAGGAATGTGTACCCCCCTGCTTGTTTATGTACCACATAACTGTGATGTTGTCCGTCTTTACCATTATTTGCCCTGGATGAAGGTAATCCTTGAAGGCTGTCAGTGCTTTCTGTACAGCTAGCATTTCTTTGTGATTGATATGAAGGTGCATTTGATTCGAGCTCCATTTGCCCTGAATGCACTTCCCTGCCAGATGAGCTCCCCCATGCACAGTCTGATGCCTCTGTAGTTAGGGTTTGGGCGGTAGGGGGTGGTGTGAATGGCAGTCCCTTGTTTTGGTGGCAGGCCTCTGCCCACCAAAGGAACTCTAGTTGCAGGCAAGGTATGACAGGAATCATTGTTTCCAGGCTGTGAGAATGATGACTCCATAAACTTAAGTACCACTGAAGTTTCCTCATATGCAGTCTTGCATATGGAATTAGTAGAATGCAGGAGGCCATGAATCCCAAGGCTTGCAGTACTTGTCTTGCTGATACAGCAGGGTTTTTGTGGCCACCTGTTTGAAGTAAGTCACCAACTGAAATTGCTTTTCTGGCGCAAGGTAAGCCATCTGGGCAGTTGTATTCAAGCTTGCACCCAGGAATGTTATTTTTTGAGAGGGTACTAGTTGTGATTTCTTTTAGTTTACGGTGTACCCTAGACAAGTTAGAACCCTTTTTACAAATGTTAGATGTTTTAGAAGAATGGCCTTGTTTTCTGCCTGAATTAGACAATCGTCCAGGTATGGATATATTTGAATATTTCTTTGCATGCAAAATGCAATTACTGGAGCCAGGCACTTTGTAAAGACCCTGAGCGCAGTAGATAAGCCAAAGGGCAGTGCAGAGAACTGATAATGCAAAAAGCCTGATTTGAAGCGGAGGTATCTTCTGCAAGATTCCCTGATTGGGATATGCAGGTATGCCTCTTAGCTCTAGAGTTGCCAACTAGACATCTTTGCCTAGCATAGGAAGTAACTGATGAAGAGTCAGCATCTTGAATTTTGGAATGTCCAGGAAAGTGCTTACAGCAGACAAGTCCAGAATTGGACGCCATGAGTTGTCTTTTCTGGTTACCAGGAAAAGTCTGGAATAGAAACCTTGTCCCTTTTCCCCTTCTGGTACTAGTTGAATTGCCCCCATGTTTAAGAGGGAAAGTATTTGTTTCTGAGCCTCTGCCCACTGATTTGGGGGCAGGTCTGGCTATCTGCTTGGAGTTGGCAACATGTGGAAATGAAACCTGTATCCCTGGGACACTACATTTAAAACCCATTTGCCCTGGGTTATAAGTTGCCAGTTTTTTGCATGAAATGCCAGTTTTCCCCCCAAAGGGGCGGCTAAAAGGTAAGTGCCTGGTAATTCTAAAGGAAAGTCATTGAGACTGTTTACCATAGGGAGGTGTCTTGTTGTTTCTAGATTTGGAAGAGGAGGCACCCCACTGCTTAGTTCTGAAAGTCCTTTGGGACTGAAACTTGGTGCTTTTGGCATGTTTGGGTCTGGCTTGAGTGGCTCTGGAAGGAACTGGAAACGACCAGCTCTTAGTAGGCCACTGCCTACTATATCTTGGAGGTTGTACTTGTAAGAAATCTTTCACAGTCTACATATATTTAGCCTTATCTTCCATCTTTTTTAGAACTTCTTCAGCCTTATTGCCAAACAGACGGTCCTGCTGCAAAGGAGCATCCAACAATTTTGCTTTAACATGATCAGGCAGAGATTGCTCCTTAAGCCAAGCATGCCTTCTAAGCACAGACCCAGTAACAGCAGCCCTGCAAGAGGCCTCAAAAGAATCAAAACCACATTGCAAAGTATGTTTTCCAACATGTTCAGCTGAATGCAATAAATCCTGTAAATCTTTATTTTCCACGCAGTCAGAAATCATCATCATTTTCTGTTTAAGCAGTCCCATGATATGCTGTTGATATTTTACTATATGGAATTGACAGTTTAAAGCCCTGAATGCCAAGGTTGCAGAAGTATAAACCTTCTTACCCCATCTATCCAGCGCCCTGGAATCTCTATCAGAAGGGGTAGGATTTTTAGCAGAAGCCTTAATGCATTTGGGGCCTTGAGAAATGGTTTCAGGATCCGCAACAGGATTTTTGAAAAGGAATTTGTGGGAGTCAGAGACCCTGTGGTATCTGTCTGGCTTACAAGGAGCCAAAGGCAGAGAATTAGGAGCCATACTACAAGAGGGTAGTGAGACCAGCTATGTTATATGGGTTGGAGACAGTGGCATTCACAAAAAGGCAGGAGTTTGAGCTGGATGTGGCAGAATTAAAGATGTTAAGATTTGCACTGGGTGTGACGAGGGTCGACAGGATTAGGAATAAGTATATTAGAGGGTCTGCCCAGGTTGGAAAGTTTGGAGACAAAGCCAGAGAGGCACGATTACGTTGGTTTGGACATGTGCTGAGGAGGGATGCTGAGTATATTGGGGAAAAAGATGCTAAGGATGAAGCTACCAGGTAAAAGGAAAAGAGGAAGGCCTAAGATAAGGTTTATGGATGTGGTGAGGGAGGACAAGCAGGTGGTTGGTGTGACAGAGCAAGATGCAGAGGACAGGAAGAAATGGAAACAGGTGATCTGCTGTGGTGACCCCTTACAGGAACAGCAGAAAGAAGATTATGATGATGACTAGATTCTGAAAACACATCAACAACAACGTCTAGTACAGGAGGTATAGCCAAAGGCCTAGGCTGAGGAAGAAGAAGAAAATCCCCAAGCCTCTTTTTGAATTCAGAGAAATCCTGACTTTCCCAGTGGAAATGTTCCCTTAAGGTATGTAAAGTTTCCCCAAAAGAAAAATCCTCAGGGGCAGAAGCAGAAGGAATGGAATCCTGTGCATCAGAGTCCTCATAAGTAGGTATAGACAAATCCTGTTTATGAGTCAGAAGAAATAGAATCCTGTTCAGAAGATTCATAGTCAGGTTCAGCCCTAGGCCTCTTTGAGGGTGGGGGTTCGCTACCCCTGATTAGAGTAATTAAATCTTCAGCCATTTTGATCATTTGTTTTTTAGGTATAGGGGCCTGCACATGTGGCCTAGGCGTCGTTTTTTTAGACATAGATCGAGATTTTGGCCTTAATATTGAAAATGGCATTGGATTAATATACAACTCTGTAAGCCTGAATACACCCTCAGAAGCCGGTGCCTGCACAGCGGCTCCAGACCCATCCAACATAGAGACATCTGCGGGTTCCATAATTGAAGTATCTCGCAGCATACCGGACTCCGAATGGGTCTCAGTAGAGGCCTGCAAATCAGAGGTAGCGGGTATCAAGGGCTGCCAATACAACTCACTGAGTACTGGCGAACTGGCGACTGGCTTAGGAGAAGCATCGTTGGCAGTTTTGGACCTCAAAGGCCTGTCTCTGTCTTTTTCTTTGCGTTTTTTAGGTATTCCGGTAGTCGGATTGCTAAGCAACGTCATTTCTGGATAATTAAACCGTGAGCCAAAATATTTAGAAGCAAAAATGTACCAACGACGGTGATTAAATAAAGCACAGAACCAACAGCAAGGTATGTCGTGGTCAGGGCCAAGGCAAGGAATGCAGTACAAGTGAAAATCCTTATGAGGTATTTGCTTCCCACAAGTAATACAATTATTAACTTTTACTGACATCAGTAAGGAACAAGAAAAAAAGTTTCCTCAACGGGGTACTTAGCTTTTTAGTTGAAGACTTCGGTTCTGAAACTCGAAAATGAAAATTTCAGGAGTCGGCCGACCAGCACTTGCGAACTTCTTCTGTTTTGGGCACCGCGCGGCAAGAAAGACTGATGTAATGGTGTCGGCTGCATGTTTTATACCCCTGACGACCTGACGTCATGGAAGAAGG
Organism: Protopterus annectens; assembly: GCF_019279795.1. Taxonomy (NCBI): domain Eukaryota; kingdom Metazoa; phylum Chordata; order Ceratodontiformes; family Protopteridae; genus Protopterus; species Protopterus annectens. The sequence continues at coordinate 569,316,856 of NC_056746.1, forward strand.
GACAGCAACAGATGTAGGACCCAAGACTTTGTTAATCAGGCCTACCGAGGGCAACCTGCCAGCAGATTACCCAAATGTAATGACTGCAACAGTGAAACACGAAGAACATCAGCTGTGGGCTCACAGCTGAACCCTGGGGTACACCCGCTCCCACTGTGAACCCCTCTGACAGGACGAAAGCTGTTCGTACTGGAGTCATTGGGTCCTTGTACATAGCCTGCACTAATTCGACCAATGTTTCTGAGACTTCAAACCACCACAGTCCTGCCCAGATCAGCTTTCTTGGGACCTTGTCATATGCTTTTCTCCAAGTCTGGGAATACCTAGTCGGACTCTTTCCTCATCTCTAGCTTCTTTTCAACTACCCGTCTCACTGCAAACATCAGGTCAGTTGTGCTGCATCCTGATCTGAATCCAAACTGCTTATCTCCCATTTTACATTCTACTACTCTGCATATCTGTTTATGAATCACCCTCTCTAGAACTTTCATGCAATGTGATAGGAGTTTGATGCCTCTATACTGCCCACAGTTGTGGAGGTCCCCTTTGTTCTTGTACGAGTATGCTTACTTTCCCGTCATCTGGGATATGCCTCACTCTCCACACTGCTATTTCTCCCTATCTCACCCAGCATCTTTACCCTATCTGCTGTGACCTCATCTGAGCCTACTGCTTTCCCTGATGCCCACCAAAGAAACTCTGTCCTTAGACAAGGTATGATAGGTAAGACGGTTTCCAGGTCCTGAGAATGTTGGCACCAAAAACTTTTTTAAGTACCACTGAGGTTTCCTCATATGCAGTCTGGCATATGGAATTAGTAGGATGCAAGAGGCCATGAACCCTAGGACCTGCAGGATTTTCCTTGTGGAGATCTGGGTTCTGGTGGCCATTTGAGTGAAGTAGCCTGTCAGATAGGTTTGTTTTTCTGGAGTAATGAATGCCATCTGGGATGCTGTGTCCAAGCTTGCTCCCAGGAATACAATCTTTTGACTGTGGACTATTTTTGATTTTTTTTTTCATTAATAGTGTACCCAAAGGATGTTAGAAGGTTCTTTACAAATGTCAGGTGCTGCAACAGCTGTTCTGGTCTGCCTGAATCAGGCAATTGTCCAAGTATGGATGAATCTGAATTTTTCTCTGTCTGCAATAGGCAATGGCTGGAGCCAGGCATTTTGTGAATACTCTGGGAGCAGTGTATAAGCCAAAGTGAAGTGCATTGAACTGATAATGTATAGATCCTGCCCTGAAACGTAGGTATCTCCTGCATGAGTCCCTTATAGAGATGTGCAGATAGGCTTCTTTTAAGTCTAGGGTGGCTAACCAGGCATCTTTGGATAGCAAAGGAAGAAGCTGCTGAAGGGTGAGCATTTTGAATTTTGGTACCACCAGGAAGGTGTTTAGAATGGAAAGATCTAGGATTGGGTGCCAAGTGTCCTCTTTCCTGGGTACCAGGAAAAGTCTGGAATAGAACCCTTGGCCTATCTGTTCTGCAGGAACAGGTTGAATTGCCCTTATGGAGAGCAGGGACTGAACATGGTTTTACGCCTCTGCCCACTGGCTTGGAGGAAGGTCAAGAAACCCTTCTGGGGTTGGCAGTGAGTGGAAGTAAAATTTGTACCCCTGGGATACAATGTTGAGGACCCATCAGTCTTTGGTGATGGAGGTCCAACTTTTTGCATGATGGGCAAATTTTCCTCCTGGGGCACAAGCAGTTGGGCAGAGGTGAGGAGTGGAATAGAGAAGTCATTGTGAATTCTTTCCATAAGGGGGTGGCTTAGCATTCCCTGCTTTTGAAGTGGAGGCATTTCATTGCTTAAATCTCTGCATACCCTGAGACTGTAGTCTGGGGGGTCTGTTTCCCCTGGGTCTAGTTTGAGATAGCCTTGAGGGGGCTGGAAAGGACCAGTGTTTTTTTTCTGAATTTATGAGTACTACCAATATTTGCATGCTAACATAAGTATCCCAAGGACAGTACTTTGACCATGTGGTTCTGAGTGCTAACCTAATTTAGTATAAGTGCAAAGAGTCACTGAAGGATGTAAAGGGCTTGAATAATTGAAAAGTATCTGCTGGCAGTTTTGAAAATTCTGAAGTATTTTCCATGATTTCATTATTAATTCAAGAGTAAAATGTGGAACTCAGGATCCATCAGCTACAGTGAATACTACACAAAAAACAAATGTCAGTAAAAGAAGTTGTGTAATAAAATAAATATATCCATAAATATAACTGCCTGCTTTAGGTACAAGTCAATAGCATTAACAATATTCTTATATCAAGACTAATATCTCAAGAAAGGCAGATCCTGTATCAGCAAGATGTCATCTCTAAGCTGACATGATACCTTAGGCAAGCAGTGAAACCATTACTACAGGATGTACAAGGCTTAAGTCATTAAGAGTGTTTGCAGAAAAGTTATGAAAAATTTGAATTTCTGAAAATATTTGTTAATGCAAAAAGGTTGCAATATTGTCATGTTGTGAAGGGTCAATGTATGCAATGAGGGTTACGTGAAAAATGGCAGCAAAACAAGCTGAGATAAAGCTATTTGTCTGAGGTACAGGTTATTTGAACATCATGACTAATACCTCATCAGCAGTAATTCATGCTTTAATCGTGCAAGGATGCAAGCACAAGCTGAGATGAGTTGGTAGGCATGCACAGTGAAACTAACACTGTGGGATGTATTAGACTTGACTTACTGAAGTGCGTTTACAAAAAGTTATGAACACTATGGCATTTTATCTACTTAATAACCAAGCAAATAGTCACAACACGGAAGTAACCAAGGCTTTTTCTGTTAAAAGTACTAAATGTAGAACCTTCAAATTAATGCGTTCAAAATATTAAAACATTCGATATCAGGATCTATTTGTTTATTCATAAATAACAAACGGTTAGCGCTTTCACCCAAGTGGCTTCATCAGACCTTAAAAACATAAACTAATTACAGACCCTTTTATATAAGGGCTATGATACAACTGTGACATCATATCCTGTAATCAAGCATTTAAACTTATACTTTTGATAATACAGTGTAAAATACATCTTGATCAAATAAAAAATAGAATAATGTTAAAATACAACAAATAAATAACCCCTTCCCCATCAATTACTTATAAAGATGAACACTTACAAGTACAGTGTAAAATTCATCAAATTTAAACACAAGAAAAAATAAGAAAAAATGATAAAAAGAATGAAAGTGAAAAAGGAAATAAACTCCTTCCACATCAACTGTTCAAAAAAAAATGAACTAATTATTTCACTTTCAACTTTCTTTGTTTTAAAACCGGTTTCATGGGTATTTTATCATTGAGCCCAGGTGTTCTATCAGCTCTAAGCTTGACTATCCATTTCATCTCACAGTTCTCTGTGTGACATATAATATCTCCCCCTCTAAGTCCAGGGGCAATATTTTGCAACACTGAGAATTTAAATTCATGGGAGGAATCACAAATCTTCACATGTTTCGCTAAAGCATTGTGGTCCGATCCAATACGTATATGATATACATGTTCCCTAATGTGTTGTCTTAACTTTCTATTAGTTTTACGTATGTAGAATGCGGTGCATGAAATGCACCTGGCTAAATAAACTACATTCTCAGTGCCACAATGTGCTGTAGCATTAAGGAAATAAACAAAACCCGTGGCAGGATGTATAAAGCTGTCCCTAGTATCAATAAACCTACATTGATTGCAATCTTGACATGGCTCAGTTCTTTTATTACCTTCATAATTTAATTTTGTTTGTAAACAGGGATAGCACAATCTCTGCTTCAAACTCTGTTTATTCTTAGAGAAATTTGGGTGTATCACCTACCACTTCACGTATATTCTCCTCCAGTAATAAAACATCCCAATGCTTACGTACTATTTCACTTAATTCAGGTGTATCTGCTGAAAAGAACATGGGTATTTTAACAAGGAAAGTATTATCCCTAATAATATTATTCTCTACTTCTCCCATCCTTATGTCAGAGAAATAAGGACTGGCACTAGTTATTCTATCAATATCTACTCCCGCCAGAATGCCATCTATCTCATATGGTTTATATTGTCTATTCAATAACATAGCTCTCAGATCAGACAGCTCTTTCTTGTATTGATTATGATTAGGGTTCAGCCTCGATGTCCGCATTGCCTGGCCCCTAATCACATTCTTAAAAACATAATTAGGATGCATACTTTCCCTATGTAATAAAGTATTACAATAGCAGGCTTTCCTGTGAATTCCTGTATTAAGAAGGCCATTGGGCAGTCTGTCTATCTGTACATCCAAAAAAGAAATATTACTTAATGAAGAATTCATAGTGAACTTCAAATAAGTAGTCATACTGTTCACTTGTACAAAAAACTAATTTAAAGAATCCTCACTATCATTCCAAATAAAAAACAAATCATCGACAAACCGTTTATAAAAACCAACATTTCTCTTTAACCCATCGAGTTGAAACTAAAATTCTTCCTCCCAGCAAGCCATAAAAATGTTGGCATAGCTATTGGCACAAGGTGTGCCCATAGCCACGCCATCATTCTGAATGAATAAACTGTCCTGAAAGAGAAAAATGTTATTCTGCAAGACAGTTTCTAAAAACAATGATATCAAGTCAATAGTTTTCACATCATGACCAGAATGTGCAACCATGTATTGTTGAACACTCTCCATACCTTCAGCAGTGGGTATCACAGTAAAAAAACTAGTAACATCCATAGTAACCAGGATATAAAATGCATCATCACTCACTGTTTGCATATAATCATACAAGCATATCAAGAATTGCTTACTATCTTTCAAGATGTATGGATTAATATCAACAAGGGGTCTCAAATGATACTCAACAAACAGAGATAATGGTTCAGTGACCCACCCACGGCTTGAGACAATAGGTCTCAAGGGAGCGTCACTCAAGTCCTTGTGCACCTTCGGAAGGCCGTTAATGACAGGAATTAAGGGATTATTGACATATAAAAAATGATACAACTCAAAATCTACACACTTGCTCAACAAAGCATCATCTAAAACATCATATATCTTAAAAACTTTATTCTCAACACTTGTTATATCAATAGGAGAGTAAAAATTGTTCTCATTAAACAGCAATGCCATTTTTGCCTTATACCAGTCGCGGTCAAGGATAACCACAGGACCCCCCTTGTCGGCTGGTCTAATGATAACAGAGTCATCATTTTTCAAATCTCTTAGGGCCATTCTTTGTTTATATGTTAAATTATTTTTCTTCTTTTTAAAACCATCACCATTGCTATTCTGATTATATCTATGCATATCGTCTATAACCAATTTTGAGAAAACCTCTAATGTTGGATGAAGTATCGGAATATAGGTACTAGGTTTCTTAAAAGGTTTATAAGGTCCTGGACCTGCCATTGAAAAATCTAATTTTAACTGAACATTGCGTGTAAACAGCTTGAAGTCAATTATTGTGTCAGTGATATCATTTCTACTGGTAGGGATAAAAGATAAGCCTTTATCCAATACCCGAATTTCATATTTAGACATAATTCTATTAGATAAATTGACCACTAATGACTTTCCAAGCGCTCCCACATTTTCTTGAGCGCTGGTCCATTGTGGTCCCCCCCTGACCCTTTCCGTTTCTGCCTCCCCCTGCTGTATGACCTTTGTCTGTTTCCTTGATAGTGTGAGTCTATCGGGAAAGGGGCAGGTGGACAAGGGCCTAACATCTGTCCACTAGTAGGGGGAGAGATTTTTCTTCTTACAGAGGGTTCAGTAACAATATTTGTGCAAGATTGTGCACTACCTTCATTACCGGCTTGATCTTTGGGCTGTATTGCTAATGCTGGAGCAGCATTGCATACAGCAACTTTCGTTGAAACATTAGAATCTACATTATTCGAAACAACAGAAGAAAATGAGTCACAACTGTTAGCAATAACAATAGTTTGCTGACCAAGTTCCATCGAGCCAGCGGCTCGATTCGCATTTATCCTGGGCCAAGTGAAAACTTGCCCTAATTTGAAATCGTTAGTATCCCTGGCAATTTTGCTTCTCTTCGTTTCCAACAGTCATTTCTCATAAATCATTACATTGTCAAGTAGTCTTTCCATACCAGAATCAACAATTAATTTAGGAAAAAGCATTGCTATACTTTTGTTGCTGTTTTAATAAATTGTCCCTTAAACTGTCCTCCTCCGGTTGAAAAAAATCATTTAATAGAGTCATATATTTCATACTCACTTCAAGATTTAACTGTTGCCATTTATATAATAGCTCGGGGTACAAATTTCCCGTAGTAGGCATCTTCAAAACCCGCAATCCTCGAGGTATAATCTTACGACGTAAGCATACCTCAAAATGCTGTCATTGTAGTTGCATTCTTTTTAATTTCAGTAAATCCGCTTCTAGTTTCCCAAGCGCTTCCATCAGGCCATTCAGATTCGAAGAGGTAACGCCATCCAGCTCCAGACCTCCATTTGCTTCAAACAACATCAGGGGGTTATCAGCACCAGAAATACAACTCTGGAATTGATCTTTCTTCCGCTGTTCATCGGATAGGCTAGATGCACAATCTTTCTTCCGCTGTTCATCAGATAGGCTAGATATACTATAAGGCAGTTCAATCGAATTATCAGCCACGTCCTCGTGGAGAAGCAGAAATAATACCAAAATAATCCAAACAATAACGAAGATGAATCTGCTCCCACACAAGGCAAATTCTTCCGTGATGAATAAAAATATATAATAACCAAGCAAACAGTCACAACACGGAAGTAACCAAGGCTTTTTCTGTTAAAAGTACTAAATGTAGAACCTTCAAATTCTAAGGAGTAGATATTGATAGAATAACTAGTGCCAGTCCTTACTTCTCTGACATAAGGATGGGAGAAGTAGAGCATAATATTATTATGGATAATACTTCCCTTGTTAAAATATCCATGTTCTTTTCAGCAGATGCACCTGAATTAAGTGAAATAATATGTAAGCATTGGGATGTTTTATTACTGGAGGAGAATATACGTGAAGTGGTAGGTGATACACCCAAATTTCTCTTTAAGAATAAACAGAGTTTGAAGCAGAGATTGTGCTATCCCTGATTACAAACAAAATTAAATTATGAAGGTAATAAAAGAACTGAGCCATGTCAAGATTGCAATCAATGTAGGTTTATTGATACTAGGGACAGCTTTATACATCCTGTAACGGGTTTTGTTTATTTCCTTAATGCTAAAGCACATTGTGGCACTGAGAATGTAGTTTATTTAGACAGGTGCATTTCATGCACCGCATTCTATATAGGTAAAACAAATAGAAAGTTAAGACAACGCATTAGGGAACATGTATATCATATACGTATTGGATCGGATCACAATGCTTTAGCGAAACATGTGAAGAATTGTGATTCCTCCCATGAATTTAAATTCTCAGTGTTGCAAAATATTGCCCCTGGACTTAGAGGGGGAGATCTTATATGTCACACAGAGAATTGTGAGATGAAATGGATAGTCAAGCTTAGAGCTGATAGAACACCTGGGCTCAATGATAAAATACCCATGAAACCGGTTTTAAAACAAAGAAGGTTGAAAGTGAAATAATTAGTTCATTTTTTTTGAACAGTTGATGTGGAAGGAGTTTATTTCCTTTTTCACTTTCATTCTTTTTATCATTTTTTCTTATTTTTTCTTGTGTTTAAATTTGATGAATTTTACACTGTACTTGTAAGTGTTCATCTTTATAAGTAATTGATGGGGAAGGGGTTATTTATTTGTTGTATTTTAACATTATTCTATTTTTTATTTGATCAGGATGTATTTTATACTGTATTATCAAATGTATAAATTTAAATGCTTGATTACAGGATATGATGTCACAGTTGTATCATAGCCCTTATATAAAAGGGTCTGTAATTAGTTTATGTTTTTATGGTCTGATGAAGCCACTTGGGTGAAAGCGCTAACCGTTTGTTATTTATGAATAAACAAACAGATCCTGATATCAAATGTTTTAATATTTTGAACGCATTAATTTGAAGGTTCTACATTTAGTACTTTTAACAGAAAAAGCCTTGGTTACTTCCGTGTTGTGACTGTTTGCTTGGTTATTATATATTTTTATTCATCACGGAAGAATTTGCCTTGTGTGGGAGCGGATTCATCTTCGTTATTGTTTGGATTATTTTATCTACTTACTTTAATAATATAAACATGTAGTGTGATATTGTGATGTTTTTGGTGGCACATGCAAGCAGTTGGCATTATTTAGAAAAAATGGCACTACAACATAGTGGGCAATGTGAATGTATCAAAAGATATAAATGCATGGTTTGTACAGCAGTTATGATTATTAGCAATATTTTTAAATCTACATTAATATTGTCAAAGCTATGTGATTACAGGTATGCAAATGCTACCATTGTACAGTGTATTAAGGCACACAATTCTGCCACTGATTACTGCCATCTAACATGCACTGTTTTCTAGATTAATATTGCTGCTTTGAAATAACATTAAAATATTACAGGTATAGTTTGCATTAGTGTACAATATGATTTCTTGCATGACTACAGGTTTTACAACAAAACAATATTATCTGGGATGGAGTTTCAGCAGGTTAGAGCAGTTTAGAAAATGATCTTTCACACACAATGAGGGTATAATTTTACTTTTTTTCAGTGAATAAAAAGAACCACACCATCATGTACAGTTATGTTCTCTTTTGCAGTTATGCTTGATAAAAAGATCTAGAACTCAGTCATCAAAGCACAACTGCAAAATAGCTGTATTTGGCTACTTTTGCTTCTTGCCAACACCACAGAATAGTACAGGAAGGTAATTCTGAAAAGAAAACAGTTTATCTATTAATGTTGCAGTTGGGATCACAGCCATCAAATTATAAGCTTCCGTCCTGGTCACAGCACCATAACTGCCTTACTATCCTTCCTAGAAACAGTCAATCAAGCCCGAGATGCCAGACTTCTTGTATCCACAGTACTGCTAGATCTATCGAAAGCCTTCGACACCATCTCCCATACACACCTTCTCTCTCATCTCGCCAACCCTAATCTCTGTCCTAATGTTCTATCCTGGTTCTCCAGTTACCTATCTGACAGATCTCAAGCTGTCAGATGGAAGAACTCTACCGCTTCCTTTTTGCCTACACCTACCGGCGTTCCTCAGGGGTCCATCCTCAGACCCATGCTTTTCAACATCTTTATAAATAACCTTCACCCTGCCATCCCTGACACTACAGTCATCCAATATGCCGACGACTCTACCCTAGTTTGCACCGCCTCTAACGTTCCCGAACTACTCACCAAAACACAAATAGCTTTCTCCACTACAGAGAACTGGGTGCACCAAAACCATCTCTCCCTCAACTCTAATAAATCTAAAATACTAACTTTCCTCCCCAAGAAGGTGTCCTCCTGTGACAAAAACGCTTTCAAGGTCCTAAGCCAAACCAACACTGCTATTGAAGTGGTCCCTTCTGCAAAGCTCCGAGGCATCACCATACATGAACACCTTAAATTTGATCTCCACATACACCAAAACATAAAGAAAACCCACCACACGTTAGGTATGCTCTATAGGAATAATCAATTTCTTTCAAACTCCTCTAGGCTGACCCTAGCAATTACCTACCTCCTACCCTCTCTACTATACAGAGCCCCCCTTCTAACTAATCTGTCTGCTTCCAACTCCTCAAAACTTGAAGTTTGCTATAATAAGATCTCTAAATTTGCCATTAAATCTAAAACCTCAGCACACCACTGCCTTACCCTACAATCTCTAAACTGGTTAGAACTCCCTAACCATCTAGACTATCTCCAACTAACCACCGCTCACAAATTAATATTCTACCCAGATAAATGCCCAGCCTTAAGCAACATCCTTCCCCCATACATTCCAAACAGATCTCTGTGATCTGAACACCAAAAGCTAATCTCCATCCACAAACCTAAACATCCCGCTGGACAGCTTCTACTCTCTTTCTACCTAGGTAAAAAATGGAACTCCCTCCCACCATCTCTTAGGACTATACCTAACACTGAATCCTTCAAGACCCAACTTTACTTATACCTATCATCCAAATGGAAATGTCCTTGCTTTCACCCTATATAAACTCTAGGGATTTTCCCCTCTAAGCTCTCTATACTCCTGCTCCACTCTACCCTCATGTTTCTTTTTCCTTCCTCCAAAACTGATTCTCTTGACTTTCACTTGACTGTAAATATGTAAATACTGTAAATTCTGTATTGCCATTGAAAGACAAAAAAAAAAGTTTCTTCTTTTGCCGTATTGCATCGTCTATGATGTATATTATGCATGTGATTTCCCTGTCTGTAAATTTTTTTCTCTTGTATTTTACCTTTTACATCGTGTAACCTATTGTATTCACAACTGCTTGTGGAGCTTTTCTCCCCGGGCCTCCAGTGAAAATGGGTACTTCTTGGCCCAGTGGACTTCCCCGGTAATCAAACTGAAAATAAATAAATAAATAAACCATTAACAAAAGCATTTTTTCTAGTCTGGCAAGAAGGTGCTGCTGTCCAGCATCACAGTGTTACACCTGTTGTCCATGCAGCTGTCTTTCCTGCATAGATTACAGCACATCACCAAAACTTCCATCAATGGTATTTGCAGTTTTCTTCCTTGCAGAAGTACAGCTCAACATCTCCAAGACTTGCACCTGTTTTTCGAGTCACATGCAAATACCAAACTAATAATCCTACCTGGACTTGAAAGAGGCACAAAGAATATCCAACATCCTGAATGCTTGCCTGTTGTAGGTACCACTACACCAAGATTAGCACCAAATTCCACAGGATCTAACCTCACTCTCTGTCTCTTAAACATCTCCAACAAACAATGAAACTAAATTTAAATTATGTAGTGCAAAAACACATCAAGTACTAAAGAAAGCAGCCAATAAAGGACTGTGTAAATGCCAGATGGGTAACATTTTGCATAAAATAAGTTACGAAAACAGGATGCTTGCTAGAAATACTCATCACTCCCCCTGCAGGGATCATTTTTTTAAGCAAGTATACCAGAAGTTGCATGGATAAAGTACTACCCTGTCAACATTTCAGCAAACACAACTGTACCAAGTTACCAATAAAGATCCATATAAACTCTGCTCTATACTACAAAATTGACCACGCACAAACACTAAGGAAAAGGGAGGCTCTGAAATACAGCTAAAACACAGACTGTTCTTATGAGAATGAAGTACAATTTGTTAACAACCAAAATACCCTAGATGTATGCCAGTTTATAACTTACTTCTCCTTCCTTCGGTCCAAACTTTGGATTATAGATGAAGAAACTCAGTAATGTAGGAGGGTTCTGCTTACACTGAGTGCCAGCTGCCATTCTAGGACTAGAAGAAAAAAGAAAACAAAATCATTCCTACTAACTTGACAACCACCAATTGTAGCAGACACATTCCAGTCTTGGGTTTTGCGTGATGGGCTTTTTTCTTATTTATTTTCAAATGTGTTTCCTTTGAACAAGAAGTCAATGAATATCACTTATTTTTCAAAAGATATTAAAGTTCCTGATTGAATAAATAAATGAGTAATACTAGTGTGGTTGTGAGCTATTCTCCTTAGAAGCTCACATCTTGGGTTTAGGCATTAGCCTGATTCAAAGGACGTATCAGAACAGAAAAGCTGAATATTTTACAGGTAGCCAATAACTGAGTAGGAGTTAGGGTTTGTGCAGCTCTGCCAAAACTAGGTAAGCATGGATACCACTGCAGACTGAAGTCAGCAATGTGGGGCTACTGCTGCTATGCTATATGGGAAATATCTGGGATCTGCAAGTCAAAAGGGTTGGTCAAAGGTCAACCTATTAAACTTTCTAGACTAATTTCTGATGAGAAGTTTAGGATGGGTGTTCTGCCTTCAATAATTTTGATGACAGACTTGACACCTATTCTGAAGCCAACTGACTGAGTTACAACAACAAATGCCCAGCATGACAGTATCAATTTTAAAACTGCTATGACTTTACATTTTGACAAGAATAACAAGCATTTGAAAAACATATGCCATAATTGGGACCTAACCATCAAGAATGGTCATCCCAAACAAGTTTTGGGTGATGAGCCTTTACCTGTGTATAAAAGAAGCAGCAGCCCTAAAGAAAAGCATGAAAATAATTACAATAAGTCCACCTCCAACTCGAGTAGTGTCAGAAAAATGACTGAAATGTGGCTGTTGCAGCCAATGTATCAATGACACAACTAATATATCTGTACAAGGATAAAAAAGGAACATTGGTTATGTGGGACATTACAATTGTGGTATAAAAGGGGTGATTTATATGGCCTCTTGTATATCCTGCGATAGTTTTTTTTTTTTTTTTGAGTGTATGTGGAAGACAGAACTCTTACTCACTGCAAGCATTCTTAACCCTGGAAGATGCTGACATTTGTGCAGTCACAGAAAACTGGTTCAAAGCTGCAGAGAGCACCCAAGCCATACCCGGTTACTCATCCTATCATACATTCAAACCCCAAACCATGGGCAGCAAAACAAAATGAGGTGGAGTTGCAATATATATATATAAAACACACACACCTCCAGGCTCATCAAACAGTATGACGCACAGGAAACACTCCAGGTGCAGTTAACAACTGAAAAGACCCCTGTTCGAATCACAGCTAGCTACAGGCTCCTCAAACTTTGACTCAAAATGCCCACTCCACTTATTTGGACCTCTTCAAATCTATCAAGATTCAACTCTTTACCCTGATCCTGGGTGACTTTAACTATCCAACCACAGATTGGAAGAAAAACTTATGACAAAACACAAATGCCCAGAGATTCCTTGATGTCATCAATCTAAATGTCTTGGACCAGTTGGTCGACACCCCCACAAGAGGTGAAAATATCTTGGACTTGGTATTAACCAACATGAGTAACCACCGCAGCATCCCTACAGTGTAATCATCCCTGGTAAGACCCGACCACAAAGCAGTCACTTTCAAAGTCACCATCTCCCCTGACCCTCCAGCTAGGGCAAACAAAAAAACTTCTCCAAAAGCTGATTACAACCTCCTGAGAGAAGGTATAAACAACTTCACAGCCCCTTCCCCCTCCACAGGAACTGGCACATATGTCCAAACCTACAGCAAAGTATTATATGAGCATTTATATAAATGCACGGAATCTGGAATATCAGACAGGACGAAATCCTCCTCCTCAAGGAAGAGCAAACCTGTCTGGTGGACATCTGCAATAAAGGAAGAAATTGCTGTCCAGGACCAAGAAGGAGCAGGTGCCTAATTGGAAGCAATCTCTCCTTAGCCAGAACAAGCAAATAAGAGCACTAGTGAAATCCTCCAAAGTAAACTTTGAGTCCAACCTGGCCACATCTACTAAAGACAATCATAAGGCCTTCGTCACATATTTCCGCAAACTAAAGAGAAGCACCCAGATCTGCTCAGAACTGGTGGTCAAGGACACCACATACACAAATGCTGTAGATATAGCCAACCTGCTGGCAGACAGGTTCAGTGAAAACTTCACTCCTCTGTACCCAATCAGTAAAACAGGACATGCCCAGTACCTGCCCACCTCCCCTTATCTCTAGGAAGCCAGTCATCACTGCCCTCTCAAAGGCAAAAAATACAACCTCCATGGGACCAGATGACATCCTAGGCTGCATTCTACATGAACTCAGGCAGGAACCTGCAGCATCATTATGCACACTATTCAACCAAAGCCTGAGCACTGGCGTTGTCCCAGCCAAGTGAAGGACAGCCACGGTCATCCCTCTGCACAAAGGTGGAGCATCCACCGATCCAGGAAATTATAGACCCATCAGCCTAACTAGCCTGATCTGCAAGGCCATGGAGCGAATTATCATGGACCTCATTAATAGGGACATTGGCAACCTCCAGACACTCAATTCCACACAGTTTGGTTTCATCAAGGCAAGGCTGTGCCTGTTAAATTTAGTCAACTTCTTTGGGACACAGTCACCAAGCTAGTTTCGGCTAAACAGCCTTCTTCAGTGTAAAACAATACAGTCAAGTTTCAATTATTCATCCATTTAAATACTTAACATGAGCCAATAAAAAATTGAGCTCATGAATATTCATGAGATAAGACATATTTCCTGATCTTAATGTTTTTCTCAAATACATATACAGTGGGTAGTATATACAATACTGTCAGTCCTGAACATAGAAGATAACAACCCAAAATAAATGATGCATGTAACTGAACATTTTGTTAATATAGTATATCTATTTAGCCATGTAAATAACTTTATATTTATCTTATTATCCTGTACTATATTAGCCACTGGTACTAGATACTGAGCATAGATACATCAATATCACCAATGGTATTGTATATCAGGTACTTAAATTAAAATAGCTTGTACACGCTGTATCAAAATGGGGGGCAAAGGGTAACAGTTTAGGCAAATTGAGTAATCGACATATCCAAAGTATATAACTAAAAACCAACCATAATGAAATTCAAGAACACAATAACATGACTTCCCAAACTGGAAATGTAATAATGAATAAAAATAAATTCAAATAATAAAAAATATATAAGTGTGTTAAAGATGTATGGATGCAAATTAACGAGACCAACATATCAGGGTACATATTGTTCATACAAACACAAAGTTTTGACCTAACAGTTTATTATATATAGAGAGTTTATTGTATATAAACACCGCCCATACCATAGTTAGTACTACACAGCCCAGATGACTCAATATTCAAAGTTCTAATCCATATCAGACCAAAGTATATTTAGGTTTAATGTCCATATATATAGAACCAGATGATTTCAAAGGTGAAAATGACCCAGGCTTAATATCAGAGTACAAGATAACCATGTTGCCCTATAAGTGGTCATTCAGTCCAGGGTAAAACAGACCCCCCAAAATAGTAATCCAATATTTCTCTTTATTGTCCAGTAACCCATGCCAACCTTGTTTATTTGTTCTGTCTCCAGAAATACGGTCAATGACCATAAAACTAAACTTGGCCTGAGGGTGTTTCAGTGTATGTTGATAAAGGGCACTGGTCTCCTTGTGGTTTCTTATATCACTACGGTGTTCATTCATTCTGACTCTCAAAGCCCTAGAGGTTTGTCCAACGTAGAATGCCCCACAATAACAGGAAGCCAGGTACACCACCCAATCGCTACTGCAATTACCAAAAATCTTGATGTCAAATATTCTACTGGTATTACGACTGGTGAATTCCTTGGATTTAAACATATGTGGGCAGGATCCACAATGACCACAGGGAAATGAGCCAATAAGTTCATCACCATGAAGTGTCAATTGTTTATGAGTAGTACCCCCACTAGCCATGTGTTTGAAATGTGAAAAGTAGGAGCCTAGGGTTTTACCACGTTTATATGAGAATAGACATCGTGGTCCCAACATATTTCGCAACTTATCATTAGCCAGTAGGATATTCCAATGTTTGTTAATAATGTTTCTGATCATATTAATGTTTCTGCCATAAGTGGTAATGAATCTAACACATGTTGTACGAGAAGATTGATTTTTGTTCTTAATCTGATATTGTAATAAATCATCCCTCTCTAGACTATTGGCTCTACTCTGGGCAGAAACAATGTCAAATCTATCATATCCCCTATTGGTAAACCTCTGACTGAGATCCCTGCTGGCCAATTGATATTCCTCCATGTTTGAACTAAGGCGTTTGATACGTATAAATTGGGATATGGGAATACTCCTGATGGTGTGACGGGGATGTAAACTTGATGCATGTAACAAAGTATTATATTGCGGGTACTTGCGGAAAACCTTGGTGGACAAAGTATTATCTGGGTTCCTGTAAACAGTGACGTCCAAAAAATTAATGGAATTTTTGTCATACGTTACCGAAAATTCAAGTCCCCAGACATTGTCATTAAGATACTCAACAAATTCCCGCAAGTAACCCACATCAGCCCGCCACACCAACCAGCAGTCGTCCAGGTAACGTCTCCAAATGTCCATTTCCACCTGAAAGATGTTATGTGATGTATCATAAATCATGTATTCTTCGACATAGGCCATGAAAAGGTCAGCATATATTGGAGCAAAAGATGCCCCCATAGCTGTTCCTTGTAGCTGCCAATAGCATTGGCCTTGGAAATACAGAACATTCTTATTTAACACATATTCGGACATACATATCAAGAGTGTGTTAAACCCAGGTGCATATAGGTTAACCCTTTCCAACCAATACTGAATGGATTGCAGACCTGCCCAGTGGGGTATACTGGTGTATAATGATTTGACATCCAATGTACATAAATACCATTCGGGTTCCAATTGGGTCTCCCTGATTATCTGCAAAAAATGTGTGGTGTCCTGCAGCCTAGATCTTATATGTCCCAAAAGAGGTTTCAAATATTTGGTTAAGAAGGCTGATAGGGGTTCGGTCAGTGAACCTATTCCAGAGACTATTGGTCTACCTGGTGGTTTATTTAGGGACTTGTGGATTTTGGGTAAAAGATACAATATCTGTTTGGAAGGTTCAGAAACCATAAGTGACTCTAAACATTTTTTGTTTATAATACCCTCCTCAAAGGCTAACTGCAAAAAGGAATCAATCTCGTCCTTAAATACTGGTGTCGGATCTATGGACATAATAACACTTAACATCAGATAGTTGGGTTAACCCTTCCTGGACATAATCCGCAGTGTTCCAAACCACAACTGCACCTCCCTTACATGCATCATTTATTTTGGGTTGTTATCTTCTATGTTCAGGACTGACAGTATTGTATATACTACCCACTGTATATGTATTTGAGAAAAACATTAAGATCAGGAAATATGTCTTATCTCATGAATATTCATGAGCTCAATTTTTTATTGGCTCATGTTAAGTATTTAAATGGACGAATAATTGAAACTTGACTGTATTGTTTTACACTGAAGAAGGCTGTTTAGCCGAAACTAGTTTGTTATTTTAGTATTTAAATAAATCTATTGAACTCCGTGCTTTGCTGGTCTATTTGGTTTTTTCTACTTGGTTTGGACCGTGCATCACCCTCGTGCATAGGACTTGGTTTGCTCTGTGTTCTCATTCTGTGCTGGGGGACCGAGCGGTGGAGTCGTTTTTCAGCCTGTTTCTGGCTGATTATTTATGGTGACAAATTTTCTGTGTACTTCTGCCTTTTTTTGCTCACTTGTTGGTTGCCAACAGTGGGCTAGTAGCAGACATCCAGTCCGGTTCGTTTTTGTGGGTATTTGTCAGCCTGGAGGAGCCAGGCATAGCTGTCGGTTTTGGTGAGCGCCATATTGGTTCAGCTTTATCTCAGCGGTTTATTCGCATGTGTGGGTTACTGTTGGAACTTTAATATTTGAATCAATGGGCTTAATGTCATCGTTGGGCCTTTTGCTTTGATTACGGCCATATCGACGGTTGAGGTCTGGACTTACATCCATTTGGATGCATCTTTGATATATCCGTTTGTCGTGGTGAGGATAGCAACTCAAATAATTGACATTTTGGGGCTGTTTGTGTATATTTAACTTTTGTGTTGCAACATCTATAAATACAAGTGGTCATGTGCGGGACAGGTTTTGGGCATCCATGGGATTCTGACTGTTGATCGGAACACATTGAACTTTCTTATTTGGGATACAACGACGCCTTTTGGAAACGTTTTGGAGGAGTTCTTCTAATATGAACTTATGGGGTCCGTATAATCAACAGGGACAAATGTGATATGGACATTTTTTTGTGTGTATTACATTTGGTTAACTGGCAAATTTTGCCGTTGGTCTAACTGTGATATCTGATAGTGTGTTGAGTGTTTAGTTGATATTTGGTGGTGCAGCAAGTTAATTTTTCGACAGTTGGGTATATCTGTATATCAGTATGCTTCGCAACTTAGGGATGTTTCAAACGTGTATTTGAACAACAACTGATTCTTCACACAGTTCTTTTTCCTTTGGGCCTACATTTACTTAATGTGTTTTTACTACACCTGGTATGTCCTAGGGCGAGTGAGGTCGCTAAATAATAAGGCCTAAGATATTTGTTGGATTCATGTGAAATATTGTAGTACTTCGGTACTATTATACTTTTATTTACATGTATTCATGATACGATCAATGGATAATAACTATTTGTGGTCGCTGTAAGACTGGGACTTGGGATACTTATATTTAGTGTAGGCATATTAACACCAAGTACTAAATGGCTTTCAATTTTTACATTTAAGGGGCAATTATTGAAAATCACTGTAATGTTCCGTGCGTTATTTGAAATAAGCAGTTGGTACTCGGAGTGTTGTGAACCAAGTTGGTACTAAGGCTGGATTCATGGGCTTATATTAGCCGTGGCTAATATTATATACAAACAACTTTTGGTTTTGGACAACATATGTTGGTATGCCTTTTTGATTTATAATAGGGACTACTATTTTGCCTAATGAATATTCTGTACATATTACATGCTTGTGCACACTAGTCCAGGGCTCATGATATAATTACATGTGTATGGTCCTATCATAGTTGGTATTTAAGCCATTTTTGGTTCTTCAAGGTGAATATTTGGACAGTTTGTGAACTGAAGCTCCATTTATATTAACAACCAGGGAAATATTTAGCCGTTTTGGATTTCAGAAGTGTCGGCTAATTGGTAAAGGGGTATCAGTTTATGGGTGACAGCTAGATTGGGAATTGGGTTATGTTTGGGCCCAATCAATACTATGTTTTGAACCCCAATATACTGACATATTCAAAAAAGTTATATGACCAACTATGATATTTCTTGTTAATATATTAGTTGGTTAAAGGTACTGAGCTAAGTGAACACCTTATATACCTGAATAAGTGTGATTACACCTGTTATATCATTATAATGGTGCTTTAGACCCTAGTATTTTATATACATTCATTATGGGACACCATTATAGAGAGGATAACGTGTGAATATAGGCAGTATGTCTAATTGTATTGAGTTATTATTGCCATTATTCTGCTGTTTGAGTCCAAGAGCAACAATTGTTGTGATTTTATCATATTTTGGTTCTGATAACAGGTCCTTAGAATTGTGTAACATACTAATTGAAATAATACTCTTATTGTTGTACTAATCAATATTAGAATTGATAGTAATTATATTTTAAACTCATTGCCAATCACCAGTCAATTTGTCTACTTAGAAGCGGGCCACTGCTCGGTCCCCCTATCACTATTAAAATCAGTACTATATCTCATCAAAACTTTTTTGTGTGTTAATTGTATAGAATGTTTTTCTATATGGGTGTTAACACAAACAGTATAATTTGTTTAGTGAGTAGAGGAATTATCTAGATGTGTATCAAAGGAATATTTTCTAATCAGACGACTCGTACTGGTCCTTTAGAAAGGCACATATTTGTTTGTTGTAACATCAACTAGTCTGTCTTTATATATATAATAAATCTTTTCATGTTTTATGGAGTGTATGGTGTCCTCAGCGGACCTAGTGTTTTGATCACTTCTTCAGTGATCGAATATTTTTGGTTGTGTGTTCTAGCATTTGAATTTAACGTGTGGTTTTAGCCGCTATCTATAGTTGACAATCAGGTTCATTGGGGCAGATATCAGTGATGTATTGGAATTGATCTAACTATTGGTTTATCTAACATTTAATCATCCCGAGGTTTGGATGCTTTAAGGGAGTATATAAGTTAACAGTTCTATAGTGAACATTGTGATTCACTTTTTGTACAATTCATGGTTTTTTGCCTTTTATCAGGATTTATTAGTTCCTGGTTTTTTTGTTTAATCTATGCTTTCTGCCCACTCTTGTGACTCCCCATATTGGATTGGTTTCCAACTATTCCTCTATTTTTGGTGCCACTGGGCCTGTCATTTATTGTACTAATAATCTGGCTAAATATTATACTCCTTTATTGTGTTTTGTGCCCCGTCAATTATCAATAGTAGTATATACTAAACATTATTCACAACATGGATCTAAATAGTATTCTGTCTGGATTATGTGCTGATCGGCAAGATATAGCTGTGTTTGGTATTGAGAAATTGCCAAGCAATGATCCGGTCAATTCGGCTCAGACCTCTTTGGTAGATTGTGATATGTTTTTTCATTCAATCACCAAAGCTTTCAAAACTCTAAGATCAAACATTTGGCATCTTAAACTATTCAAAGCATATTCGGCACAAAATATGGCTCCCAGGGGATTACGAATACGAACACAACCCCTAGTGGGGAGACCAGATGACAAACTAAACCAAGATTGGCAGGAGGCTCTTCAGACGGGATCCATGACATTTGTGAATATTTTGTTACAATATTATGAAAGGACAGTAGATTCCAATATACTTGAAATCAAAAATATATGCTCTGAGGTTCAAAAGTTTGAATCCTCTTTGAAATATCAGGATAATATCAAAAAACTGTCCATTGAATTGACGGAGCATGAAAAAACTTTGAAGGAACGGAAAATCAAGAAGTTTCATCGTGACTTCTCAGATTACCAACGGGGTAAACCATTTGAGTTTAGCAGATCTGTTAGATTTGCTGATACCAATCAGGTTAGGACAGGGCCCAGTCGCACCAAAAAGAGACCTCGTTCAATTCTAAAAAAGAAGGGGGATAGTTCATTTAGCACGTCTGGTGATGAATCCTCTCTTACGGATCTTGAGGGGTCAGGGGAGAGGGTCTCACCGAACAGGAAGAAAACCAATAAAATTTCCCCTTTAGAGGGGGCAAGGGACACCGGGGGGGCAGAAAGCACAGAAAGACCAACTACTCCGGTCTCCTTACAAGGTCTATTGGACAACTTCCTGAAATAGGTGATATATCAGGACCAACTCAGAATGTGTTGAATCTATCCAAAACTATATTAACAAATGAACAGGTTGCCCTCTTGAACAAGGGTTTGAATTATATTCCTTCATTTTTTTGCCAGGAATATCACATAGTACAGGATTTACAGGCTTTTTGCCGGACTCTAAATCTTAAATTGTTTTTTGATGATAACAAGTCGGAACCTTCTGAGGACTTCCGCTTTGGTAAGTCCTCATTTCAACCTCCAGTGAATAAACACGTTTCCATTTTTATGGACACTATTTTGAGAGATATTCACTTTGAGAATATGGGACATATTATGTTGGCTAGCAATTTAACTTCGGACAATAGGATAGCTTTGGATAACTTATGCAACAATAAAGATATAGTTATTGTCCCTGCTGATAAGGGAGGTGCAGTTGTGGTTTGGAACACTGCGGATTATGTCCAGGAAGGGTTAACCCAACTATCTGATGTTAAGTGTTACATGTATATGTCCATAGATCCGACACCAGTATTTAAGGACGAGATTGATTCCTTTTTGCAGTTAGCCTTTGAGGAGGGTATTATAAACAAAAAATGTTTAGAGTCACTTATGGTTTCTGAACCTTCCAAACAGATATTGTATCTTTTACCCAAAATCCACAAGTCCCTAAATAAACCACCAGGTAGACCAATAGTCTCTGGAATAGGTTCACTGACCGAACCCCTATCAGCCTTCTTAACCAAATATTTGAAACCTCTTTTGGGACATATAAGATCTAGGCTGCAGGACACCACACATTTTTTGCAGCTAATCAGGGAGACCCAATTGGAACCCGAATGGTATTTATGTACATTGGATGTCAAATCATTATACACCAGTATACCCCACTGGGCAGGTCTGCAATCCATTCAGTATTGGTTGGAAAGGGTTAACCTATATGCACCTGGGTTTAACACACTCTTGATATGTATGTCCGAATATGTGTTAAATAAGAATGTTCTGTATTTCCAAGGCCAATGCTATTGGCAGCTACAAGGAACAGCTATGGGGGCATCTTTTGCTCCAATATATGCTGACCTTTTCATGGCCTATGTCGAAGAATACATGATTTATGATACATCACATAACATCTTTCAGGTGGAAATGGACATTTGGAGACGTTACCTGGACGACTGCTGGTTGGTGTGGCGGGCTGATGTGGGTTACTTGCGGGAATTTGTTGAGTATCTTAATGACAATGTCTGGGGACTTGAATTTTCGGTAACGTATGACAAAAATTCCATTAATTTTTTGGACGTCACTGTTTACAGGAACCCAGATAATACTTTGTCCACCAAGGTTTTCCGCAAGTACCCGCAATATAATACTTTGTTACATGCATCAAGTTTACATCCCCGTCACACCATCAGGAGTATTCCCATATCCCAATTTATACGTATCAAACGCCTTAGTTCAAACATGGAGGAATATCAATTGGCCAGCAGGGATCTCAGTCAGAGGTTTACCAATAGGGGATATGATAGATTTGACATTGTTTCTGCCCAGAGTAGAGCCAATAGTCTAGAGAGGGATGATTTATTACAATATCAGATTAAGAACAAAAATCAATCCTCTCGCACTACATGTGTTAGATTCATTACTACTTATGGCAGAAACATTAATATGATCAGAAACATTATTAACAAACATTGGAATATCCTACTGGCTAATGATAAGTTGCGAAATATGTTGGGACCACGATGTCTTTTCTCATATAAACGTGGCAAAACCCTAGGCTCCTACTTTTCACATTTCAAACACATGGCAAGTGGGGGTACTACTCATAAACAATTGACACTTCATGGTGATGAACTTATTGGCTCATTTCCCTGTGGTCATTGTGGATCCTGCCCACATATGTTTAAATCCAAGGAATTCACCAGTCGTAATACCAGTAGAATATTTGACATCAAGATTTTTGGTAATTGCAGTAGCGATTGGGTGGTGTACCTGGCTTCCTGTTATTGTGGGGCATTCTACGTTGGACAAACCTCTAGGGCTTTGAGAGTCAGAATGAATGAACACCGTAGTGATATAAGAAACCACAAGGAGACCAGTGCCCTTTATCAACATACACTGAAACACCCTCAGGCCAAGTTTAGTTTTATGGTCATTGACCGTATTTCTGGAGACAGAACAAATAAACAAGGTTGGCATGGGTTACTGGACAATAAAGAGAAATATTGGATTACTATTTTGGGGGGTCTGTTTTACCCTGGACTGAATGACCACTTATAGGGCAACATGGTTATCTTGTACTCTGATATTAAGCCTGGGTCATTTTCACCTTTGAAATCATCTGGTTCTATATATATGGACATTAAACCTAAATATACTTTGGTCTGATATGGATTAGAACTTTGAATATTGAGTCATCTGGGCGGCTGTGTAGTACTAACTATGGTATGGGCGGTGTTTATATACAATAAACTCTCTATATATAATAAACTGTTAGGTCAAAAACTTTGTGTTTGTATGAACAATATGTACCCTGATATGTTGGTCTCGTTAATTTGCATCCATACATCTTTAACACACTTATATATTTTTTATTATTTGAATTTATTTTTATTCATTATTACATTTCCAGTTTGGGAAGTCATGTTATTGTGTTCTTGAATTTCATTATGGTTGGTTTTTAGTTATATACTTTGGATATGTCGATTACTCAATTTGCCTAAACTGTTACCCTTTGCCCCCCATTTTGATACAGCGTGTACAAGCTATTTTAATTTAAGTACCTGATATACAATACCATTGGTGATATTGATGTATCTATGCTCAGTATCTAGTACCAGTGGCTAATATAGTACAGGATAATAAGATAAATATAAAGTTATTTACATGGCTAAATAGATATACTATATTAACAAAATGTTCAGTTACATGCATCATTTATTTTGGGTTGTTATCTTCTATGTTCAGGACTGACAGTATTGTATATACTACCCACTGTATATGTATTTGAGAAAAACATTAAGATCAGGAAATATGTCTTATCTCATGAATATTCATGAGCTCAATTTTTTATTGGCTCATGTTAAGTATTTAAATGGATGAATAATTGAAACTTGACTGTATTGTTTTACACTGAAGAAGGCTGTTTAGCCGAAACTAGTTTGTTATTTTAGTATTTAAATAAATCTATTGAACTCCGTGCTGCTTTGCTGGTCTATTTGGTTTTTTCTACTTGGTTTGGACCGTGCATCACCCTCGTGCATAGGACTTGGTTTACACAGTCACCAAGGCCATGGAAGAGGGGAAGACAGTGCACACTGCCTACACCTTGACCTGGCCGAAGCCTTCAACACCATTTCCCCACTCCGGTATACTACATAAACTCTCCCAACTAGGCATTAATTAATATGTTACCAGATGGGTAGCAAACTGGCTCACTGATAGAACGCACTTAGACAAAATAGAGGAAGCCACCTCAAGAAGTACACCTGTAACAAGTGGTGTACCCCAGGGATCAGTCTTGGGGCCTCTGCTGTTTGGGATATACTTTTCTGAGATGCAGGCCAAACCCAGTGGGATATGGCTGACCAAGACTGTACATGACTGCAAGCTAGGTGCTTTCACCAATTCCCCTAGTTATGAGGACCATCCTCCAAGAGGGTCTCACCCAAACAAATGACTAGTGCCAGAAACATGGCCTCAAACTAAAGGGCAAAAAATGTATCATCATCTCCTTTGGGGAGAGTGACGTCACCACAAATAATCATATTGATAAATAAGGTCCTTAAGCATGGAATCAGTCGTGAGGGACTTGAGCACTTCGGGTGATAGCAAACTGACTTTTGACCATCATATTGCCTCCGTTGTACAGAATGTTTTCTACATGGTCCACCTCATTAGTAAGGGTATCTCATCTGGGGACAAGGTGGTCATAACATCCCTGTATTCTTCCTTTAGAAAACCCATTACTGAGTACCTCACAAAGCACATGCAGCAGCTGGGGAGACCACAGAGTTTCCTCACCAGGAGAATTCAGGGCCTCAAGCATCTACCCTACAAAGAGAGGCTAAAGGTCCTATCCCTCTACTCAGTTTCCTACAGACTCCTCAAAGGTGACCTCTGTCTGGCATACAAAGCAATCTCAGACCTCGTCTTGATGGGACTGTTGCACATCCGCAAGTCAAGCTCCACTTGAGTAACTTGCACGGGCAACCACAACCTAGTCTGTGACATCAACAGGACTTCCTGGCGGGACAGATTCATGTCCCAGAGACTCCCCCTTTTGTGGAATAGACTTCCTCTCCACATCAAGCAGAGTACCTCATTAACCCTTTTTAAGCACAACCTGGAGAACTGGATGTAGAACAGAAAATACACCACTGGGACTGCACCTGTGTCGCTGCTGGTCAGTGGCATACGGTGCTGACTTTTTGGAACACGGGCTAAATTCTTGGCTAGGTGTGTAAGGGCCTCAAAGCCAACAGCCTAGTAACTTTCTATGATCCTATGGAAGGATTTATGAGCATAATTCTAGTATCAAAACCAAAAATTCAACTAATGTCTTTAGTAAACATGCATAACAATGTACCAGTACCACAAAGTTCATATCTTTTGTACTGGAACAAGTTCCTTATACAGTACGAGGTGGAAACTGGGAAAATATGATTGACTACAGGGAGGTGTCATGGAAACTGAGATTAAATTCTGAGGTACCTCTGGGTTTAAATAATGGCATATCTATTAACTGTGATTACAACTGAGGGCTGCCAAACTATAAAAAAAATTGCTTGGTACCTGTTTTTGTGTGTTTTTGTATATTTTATTTCATATATGCCTTTAAGTATTTATCCACATCACTTGTAGAGCTATTTAAAGGTTTGTACAGCACTCTGTATTTGAATTTTGAAGAAGCCTTAAAATGAGATGAAAGTACTTAATTTCACTTAAAGTCATTTGGTCAGCATTCTTTTTATGGTTCTTTGTTCCTGGTATTTGATTGTTTTGACCATCTATCTGAGCTTGGGTTTGCATGAGTATTTTTTCTACATGTTTGGGGTGGTGGGTGTACAGGAGACATCACAAATATGTTAACTCTGGGAACAAACAGACGATGGGCACTGCTTGGGCAGGGAATCCTTGTGTCTGCATTAGAACTCAAGGAAAAAGGTAATGCATATTTTAAACCACAAAAGTAATACTGAGCAAAGTAAAACATTATGACAATGTACATATTTTAATTTTTGAAATGGAACATACATCTCTCAATGAGTACTACTTGGATATCTAGTGCATAACATGGTTTAATGCTGTTAAGCAAGAAACTTCCAATCAGGGTGGAACAAAAACGTAATGATCAAGGCATGCTTCTGTGTGAATTACACCAAGGTCCCTATGGCTCACTCCTACTCAATGTCCTGATGGAAGTTAAAAAAAATCCTACAGTGGCTACACTAACACTTTCTTTGATTGATATTCCTTTGGAAGAAATCAATGACAGAGAATTCCCCCTCTATTGGAAATATTGCCTATGAGATACTACACATATGAAGCAAGGCATACACAGTCTGCAGCACTCAGATGCAAACTTGGAAGATTATTCTTAACTTTTTCATCCATCACCTGCACACACTGGGATGAAGACTAGAGACCTTCTAGTCAGATACCAAAAAACAAATGTACAACAATATAGCGAACACTGTAAACATGCAGGTAAGAGTTTAGCTGACAATGGCAAAAGGCTGCATCTGTTTTAAATACAGCCACATAAGACAGAATCAACAGCCTCAACAAGTTTGCTCAGAAGCTGAGTGAGCAATGTTACTCATTCTGAAGCTATTGTTAGTAATTTTAAACAATGTTCTTACCACTACAACTTTCTACTGGGGCTGGAAGCTTGGAACAGTGAGAGAGAAATCTGAAATAAACACAGGAATGTGAATTAAAATCCACATTTAAGCAAATCCAAATGAAAGTAGAGTGCTCAAATACATGCAAGCTAGCATTCAACAGAATACACTCCAGTTTTCAATAAAAATACATTTATAACTGAATTCTATAATATTCATAAAATATTTTCAATGAATTCCAAACCAATATGTAGCTCTCATAATATATAATTTATTTACTTATGTTGCTTTTTGTAAGCCATCAACCTACAACAGTCAAAAACAAAAATATAAGGTAACTCAACCTTATGTGACCTTGAAGTTGATTATATTAAGTAATTACAGAATGAGATTGTCCATTGTAAGGGAGATGTGGGTGCTTGTCCTACATATGTACGTTCAATGCATTTAGTGGAATTGTACAATCATAGTTCACAAAAAATATATCACAACATATAAAACTATTATAACTGTGACAACTACCACAACTTATCAGAATGTTACTATGTCTGGAGAATGTCACGCCTACAAACTACAACTGTCCCCAGATGTCTATGCAAACTGCAAACTACTTAAACAACAAATTAAATCTAGTGGCATCCCTAACCATCTGCATTGCTTACACTCCACATTCCATGGTGCTTAACAGGTTTATCGTCCAATTAAAGGCTTATGAAGAAATTTATAGCTACAACAGTCTGCAAAGAATTAGGCACAACAGACAGAACATGACAGCAGCTATGCTATAATTGTGCAACTGTCCAGTGTTAGGCTTTTAGCCATAGCTTTGTGAAAGGTTATCTGATGGACTCTTTGCACTAAGCTGCTAACCAATATTGTAGAGGTTACAGACAGATGGAAAGTCAGTCAGTCAATGCCTGGATAGATTCTTGGAAACTACCTGAAAGTATCTAGTCAACAAAAAGTTAAAATTTTTAGCACCATAATTAATCTTTTAAAATTTCATTTCAGAAACCAACATATCTGTACCATAGTTTAATAAAACTGTTAAAAATATTCATTCCTTTTCCTGCATTTACACTCACGGTTGAGCTGGACAGCAATAAGGTGAGAGACAGGCAGGGGGGCATTCATGGTTTCACTCTGCTTAAGGAAGCTTTTTATTAAGTTTCCTTTAATTGATAAAGAGATACATGAATTGTGTGTTCTCTTATTACTATAATACTAGCTATGTATGCTTATTTCACTGTTAATTAGGTATACCCAAGAAGTACAACTGCCTGTTTTCACAAAAAAAAAAAAATTTAAAAAAACTTTTTTTTTATGTTTGCATGACTTAGTCAGAAGTGCTTGGTAAGTAGCAAGAGGGCTGTATGAATTATACCAAAGTCTGCACACCATGAGTCGAATTAGAAAAACAACAATGGGAAAACCCAGAGCCAGAGAAGATCACCCTATTCAGATCCAGTGGAACCCACCAGACATTTAATATGATTTCTACCCCACTTAAATTGAAAGTAGGAAGAGGGGGTGTACAGATCCCATGTACAGTGATACTGGGAGGAACGGCAAAAAATAAGAAGTTATGTACCTACCATAACGTTCCATGTTAGTTGTCTTCTCTCGCCTTCTTTCTTGCTTGATGGGTTCGGAGCCGATCCCTCGGCTCCGACTCGGCGACTCGGCACTTGCTAAGCTCGAGAGTCTCTTTTACCAGCTCGAGGCAGCCCCATATCCCATGATGCAAGGAGGTAAGTACCCAGATCTCGTTTGTTAATAAAGGGCAATAGCACCAAGCATAAAATACTTCCCAAAGGAAGAAGAAACTTACAGATGTAAAAAGGACCAGTTCTGAATGGTCTTTAGCATAATAGTTTCTTATACAAGGTCTGTCCAGGCCAGGGGGAAGGAGGGAGGGTCGCAAGAAAGAAGGCGAGAGAAGACAACTAACATGGAACGTTATGGTAGGTACATAACTTCTTAATGTTAAGTTGTCAATCTCGCCTTCATTCTTGCTTGATGGGACCGTCCCCTAGCACCTCTATCCTGGGTGGCTCAATGGAACAAACTCTTGAGGACTGTAGAGCCAAAACTGGCTCTGTCCCTGGAGGCCAAGTCCAATTTGTAATGGGAAACAAAAGTGTGAGGAGGGCCCAAGTGGCCACTGCACAAATAGTGTCCAAAGGAAGTCTAGCTTGAAAAGCTGTAGAAGTAGCTAAGCTCCTAGTTGAATGTGCTTTAGGTTTTGAGCACAGCTGTTTTCCCCTGAGTGTATAAATTTCAGAGATGACCGAAGAAAGCCATCTGGACAAGGTCACTTTAGAAACAGGAAGGCCTTTTTTATTATCCGCATAGGAAACAAAAGTTGATCAGATTTTCTAAATTTTTGTTCTGTCCAAATAATATCTAAGTTGACGGTGTACATCAAGGTAATGTAGTTTTGTTCAGCCCTATCTGAATAGTTAGGAAAAACACAGGAGATCAATGGATTGATTCATATTGTTCTTTGAAGCGACCTTAGGCAAAAGGTTGGGTTAGTTCTCAAAGATACTCTATCTTTGTGAAAAACCAAATAGGGGGGTCGAACCGAGAGAGCATGAAGTTCAGACACCCTCCTAGCAGATGTAATAGCCACTAAGAATAAAGTTTTCCAAGAAAGATGTTTCAGGGAACAAGAAACAGCTGGCTCGAAGGGGGGAAGAATCAAGGATGTCAGCACTAGATTAAGATCCCACTGAGGAGGAGGATTCCTGATAGGAGGCTTTAGTAGGAAAATTCCTTTCAAGAAGGCCCTGCAGAGCCTATGGGACATAATATTATGATCCGCGACCCCGACATGAAAGTTGGAGATAGCGGCCAATTGAACTCTGACTGTGGAAGAAGAGGAGCCTGCATGAAAAATCTCTGCTAAGAAGTCCAGAACTGCCTGAACAGGGGCAGTAAAAGGATCAATATTTTGGGCCTTAGCCCAATAAAAGAAACGTTTCCATTTGCTTGTGTAAATCCTCCTGGTAGAGGATTTTAGTGAAGCTACTATGATGTCTCTAACTGGGTTAGAGATCAAAGGAAGCCTGGCTAAGGAAGGAAGTGGAGCAACCATGCTGTGAGGTTGAGAGAAGGGATTGACCGATGCAGCTGACCGGATTGGTGAATCAGAAGATCTGGCACTGGGTCCAGATGCCACGGCTGCACCAAAAGGTGACGATGGAGGAACGGGAACCAAACTTGTCGAGGCCAGTAAGGGGCAATGAGAATCAATTTGGCTCTCAAAACGGTAGCTTTCTGGATCACCTGAGGGATCAGAGGAAACGGAGGGAAGGCATAAAGAAGTCCCTGGGGCCAATCCTGGGTCAGAGCGTCTCTGGGGGGATGGCCTGATAGAGGGAAGAGGCTGAAGAAGTCTGGACATTTGCTGTTTTGGGGAGTAGCAAAAGATCGCAACATGGACGACCCCATTCCAGAAAAATCTCTTCCGCTATAGACTGCTTGAGAGACCACTCGTGAGGCATGAGGATAGCTCTGCTCAATCTGTCCGCTATAATGTTGGTTTTCCCAGGGATATGCGTTGCTACCAGAAACCGATGAGAGGAGATCGCCCATTGCCAAAGTCTGAGCGCTTCTCGACACAAGGGGTAGGACTTGGTTCCGCCCTGTTTGTTGATATACCAAACTACAGACATGTTGTCTGTTTGGACTGCAATTGTCCCTACGGGAAGAAAGTCGTTGAGGGCTTGCAACGTTAAAAGCACTGCTCTCATCTCCAGGACATTTATGTGCAGATGGTACTCGAACGGTTGCCACGTCCCATGAAACATCCTGCCCTGATAATGACCCCCCCACCCGATCAGGGAGGCATCCGTGGTGACAGTGGCTATCGGGGACGGAGGTACAAAGCACCTGCCTTGGTGAACCTGAGATGATGTGATCCACCAAGCAAGATGCTGTTTGCATGTCTGTGTCACCAGAATCTGGTGACGCATTGGAAGTTGCTGGTATGACCACTGTGTGAACAGCATCCACTGAAGGAGGCATGTAGAATCGAGCCAGGGGAAGAAGAGTAATGGCCGCAGCCATGAGACCTAATACCTTCAGAACCGTTCTGGCCTGTACTTTCTTGCTGGCCAGAATGATCCTGACATGAGTCTGAATGTCTGAAACTCTTTGTTCTGTAAGGGTAGCTGACATCCGAACAGTGTTTAAGTTTGCCTATGAAGGTAATAGACTGGCAGGGCGATAAGGATGACTTTTCGAAGTTGATTGAGATGCCTAAATGAGAACATAGGTCTATTGTGTAATCCCTGGCTTGTATAAGCTGATGCCTGGTGGTGGCTGACAGGAGCCAGTCGTCGAGATACGGAAACACCTGGAATCCTTGACGTCTCAGGTGAGCCGTGACCACTGCCATGCATTTGGTGAACACTCTGGGGGCTGTAGTGAGACCAAAGGGCAGGGCTCTGAACTGGAAGCGACTGGACCCCAGCCGAAAGCGGAGAAACCTCCTGGAGCGTCTGTGAATTTTGATGTGATAGTACGCATCCTGAAGATCTAATGAGCACATCCAGTTGTCCTTCTGTAAGAAGGGCAGAATTGACTGAAGAGTGACCATTCGGAATCTTGTCTTCCTCACAGACTTGTTGAGTCTGCTGAGATCCAATATTGGTCTCCAGTCTCCCGTCTTTTTGGGGACCAAAAAGAACCTTGAGTAGATTCCGGGCTCTGAATGGTCTATTGTAACTGGCTGAATGGCTCTTTTTGCAGTAGTTTTGCGATTTCTGACTCTGCAATCTCCCTTAGACCGGGTGGTACATCTGGAAGGGAACTTGAAGGGAAGGGACTTTCCTCGAAAGGAATTATGTAACCCTTGGATATGATCGACTGTACCCATCTGTCTTGAGTGAGGGAATGCCAGGCTTCTGGGTACAGTGATAATCTTCCCGACTGCCTCCAAGGAGGGACAGCCGGGCAACACCTCAGGGATGCTGAAAGGGCTTATCAGAGAGAGGCTCCCTGTTTCCCTGGTTCTTGGACCCCTCTGCCTCTAGAGCGCGTCTGTTGTTGTTACCCCTCTGCCTCTAGGGGTAAACTGACCACGTGAATCCGCGTGACTCCTTGGGATTTACGGAACCACATCTTCCCACCCTTCTGTCCTTTGGGATAAGGCCTAGAAGGGGTGGAAAAACGGACTCCAACAGCAGAAAGAGTCTTGCCGTCCTGCTCGCACCTGGTCAAAGTTTCCTTCACCTGAGGGCCAAACAAAGCTGACCCATCAAAGGGAGAATTTGTGAAGGACGCCTTAAAGGGATCCGCAAAATCACATAGCCGCATCCAGGCTTGGCGTCTAAGAGCCACACCTGTGCCTGCGGCTCTACTCGCTCCATCCGCAGCATAAGAAATTAGCCGCATGGAGGAGTTAGCAATGGAATTGAGGGTTCCTAGCTGCGAAGCAATCTTTTCTTGAGCCCCTGCAGCTGTAGGATCCTGAACTACTTCTCCCAGCTCCTTCAGGATATCTCTCTGGAGTCTGGTGAAGTGACAAAGATAATTCAGCGAACGCATAGCAAAGGTCGCTGAGGAAAACATCCGCTTGCCGTACCTATCCATGGTCCTAGAGTCCTTATTAGGAGGATGGATGGGCACGGAAGGATCTGCAAGTTCCTTTTTGGTGGCCGCAGCCACCACCATGGCATCAGCGGGGACACCCTTGGTAAGGAATTGTTTGTCACTCGGGGCAGTGATAAATTTTGAAGGCCTCCTAGGGACTGGCTCTACAGAGTCAGGAGCTGTCCACGCCTTTCGTGCAATAACCTGCATAAGGGGGTCGAAAGGCGGAGACACCCAGGAGGTGGAGGGCCGAGATCCAAACGCCTCTAGGTATAATGACTCATCCTCAGAGGGATTGTTGGTGGGCCAGTTTCCCCTCTGTTTCAGAAGTTCTAGGATGTCTGAAAAGGAGACATCCTCAGAGGGGGATCTAGGGGATCCCTCTGACTCATCAAAGTCAGTATCCGAAGTGACAGACTCGGGGAGTCTACATGCTTCCTCTTACAAGTCCTCTTCCTAGGAGGATCTCCCGAAACATCAGGAGAATCCTCGGAAGAGGGAAATTCCCAATGGGGAAACCTGAGGCGGAGGATCTCTGAGTCCTGTAGCAAGAGAAGTGGCAGAGATGTCAACAGGTACTATAGAGGGAGGAGCTACGGGAACAGACTGCTGACTGATACCAGTGGCCAGTACACTCTTCATCACCTCGAATGCTCCCTCCCAGGCAGGTCCGAGAGAACCCGCTCCAAGAGCTAGGAACTCCAGGGACCACCGAAAGGGAAGTCTCCGAGGCAGATGTCGGAGCCGAGCTCACCAAGGCCGAGGCTCCAAGGGGAAGAGCGGGTTCGGACAAGGGTCCGATGCCACTCACCCCCTCGGAGACCATGGAAGCCCGACCACCGAATCCCTCTAAGGAAGGTCTCGAAGAGGAGATAAGAGTAGAGGTTGAAGGAACAGAAGGGGGTATCCGTCCTCCAGCCGTAGCAGTAACCATTCCCGAAGACTCCAACTCCAAGCTCTGGGGTAGAGTTGAAGGAGGAACTGTAACGGGGTGTGGACCAACAGTCATCTGCTGAGACGGACTGTGTAACATTTGGGCCAGTACCTGTGACTTGAGTAATCTACTGACCACTCTCTAGGTCATGATCTGACAACCTGGATGACCTTGAAGATCGGCTCCGATGGCTCCGCTCCGATAGAAGAGGTGAAGCCGGAGCCGAAAGTATCGGCTCCAAGGAAGGAGACCTCGACCTCTTCCTGGAATGAGCCATCGGAGCCGATACTATAGATCCTGTCGGAGCCGACTTCTCGGAGCCGACAGGAAGTCTCGATGTATCGGCTCCAGCCGGAGCCGATACAGCCACCAAAGTAACGGTGTCGGAGCCGATCGGAGCCGACACCGATGCCTGTGCCACATGGGTGTCGGAGCCGATCGGAGCCGACATCGAAGTGGACAATACAGTTTCGGCACCGATAGCTATCGGTGCCGAAGGCTTTGTCAATCCAGAATCGGCTCCAGCCGGAGCCGATCTCGACTCAGTACGAGTCGGAGCCGAGGCCGCAGGCTTAGGTACAGAAGCCTGGGCCTTGGCAGGTTTTGCTGATTTTGGTGGAGCCGACTTAGCCGGAGAGCCCTCCGGCTTAAGAAGGCCCCTAAGAATCAGCTTATTACGTCTCTCCTGCAGGACTCTCTGGCTGAAGGAGTGACAAATAGCACAGGAGTCCTGCAGGTGAAGAAGGCCCAGACAATACAGGCAAGAAGTGTGACCGTCTGTCAGAGACATCTTCTGACAGCACGAGTCACACTTCTTAAAACCTGAGACCCTCTCCTTTGACATGGTGCTGAAACACAACACACACACACACCAGTCAAAATTAACTTAAAACAAAATACCAAAAGGTATTCTATAAAAAACAACACACACACCCTAACAGGGGGGGGGGATGGAATAGGGAAAAGATTGACTAACAAAAAATTAAAGGAGACAGGGAATTTCTGTCAGAAAAAGTAAAAATATAAACTTAAACTATCAATAAAGGAGTTTTTGACTAAAAAGGGGCTTAAATATCACAAAAGTGAACAACTTACCAGGAGCTGGCAAAAAGAAGACCTCCTAAGCGAAGCGGCAAACGAGATCTGGGTACTTACCTCCTTGCATCATGGGATATGGGGCTGCCTCGAGCTGGTAAAAGAGACTCTCGAGCTTAGCAAGTGCCGAGTCGGAGCCGAGGGATCGGCTCCGAACCCATCAAGCAAGAATGAAGGCGAGATTGACAACTTAACATATGACTGTTTCAGTGTTTTGGTGCAAGGCCTCCCTGCATCCATGTAGGGGTTCTCCAGGTGTCTCAGTTCCATCTCACCTCCCAGTGACATGCAACAGTGAACTGGAATTCTCCAAACTGTCCTTGGTTGTTTGAGTCAGACAATGTACATTCTGCAACATACTAACATTTTGTCCAGAATGAGTTTCAGTGTACTGTGCCCACTGGTTAGCAGGTAGGCTCTGGCATCCTCACAACCCTGTAAACAGAATCATCTGATTACCAGAAAATGAATGGGTGAGAGTCAGTACTATACAAACAGGGGCATCATTTTAGCCTCACCAAAAAAACTATTAGGATACACCATGTTCACTCTCAAAGTCAAAATAAAAGCTGCATTTTGGTTTTAGAATACAAGGCCAGCTGAGATGGCCAATGATGCGCTTTAAGGATATACAGCT
The DNA here is from genome assembly GCF_019279795.1 of Protopterus annectens. Classification (NCBI taxonomy): domain Eukaryota; kingdom Metazoa; phylum Chordata; order Ceratodontiformes; family Protopteridae; genus Protopterus; species Protopterus annectens. The sequence continues at coordinate 569,351,742 of NC_056746.1, forward strand.
ACACATAAATAGACAAGGGTTTTCTACCACCATTCTGAAGTTTACTGCAAGTATCCTTACTTGTACTGCTGCAATGTGAAAAGGATCTCAACTGGCAAGCTCATCCTACATACTGCAGTCAGCCTACAAACAAAGTGGGTGAGAACTAACTTTTGGAAACTCTCAGTTACTAACCTGCTCACATGGCCTCCAAATTTAGAGAGAGAATAAAAGAATTTAGGGCTATGAAGAGACAAAGGAAAAAAAAAAAAAAAAAAAAGAGTTATGTACTTACCATAACTTGGCATCTGTGTTATCCTATGTCACTATTCATCACTCTTGGGTCTTGGATCCAACATCGGATCCCAGCCAGCAACTTTACAGACAGCTTCTAGGCTCGAGCTCCTCCCACTCCCATGATCCCTTGCTGCCCTCTAACCCCTCACATCGTGTTTGCCCTAAGCAAGAAAGCAGTTAAGGAAGACCTTGATCACCAGAGAGGACATCTCCACATCCTCTAGATCCAGCAGGGCGGGGGTGGGGGGGCAGAGATAGTGATGAATAGTGACATAGGATAACACAGATGCCAAGTTATGGTAAGCACATAACTCTTTATCTGATGTTATCCATGTCACTATTCCTCACTCTTGGGACAGAGTCCCCAGCTACCCTAAATCCTAGGTGGGCTCATGGAAGGACATGCCGAAGAACTGTGGAGCCAAAGGAAGCCCTGTTCCTGGTGACAATGTCAAGTCTGTAGTGACTAACAAAAGTGTGAGGAGAAAACCAGGTGGCTATTGCACAAATGTCATCTATGGAATTATGGGCAGGATAGGCAGCTGACAGCCACTAACCTAGTGGAATGAGCTCTGACTGGCCCTGGTAAGGACATGCCTTTGGATGAATAAGCAAAGGTAATGCACATCGAAATTCAATGGGAAATGGTTATTTTGGACACCGCTTGACCCCTCCTGTTAATAGAAAATGCCAAAAACAGCTGGTCAGACCTGCAGAAACTCTTTGTCCTATCTAAGCAGAAATGCAACTGTCTAAGCAGAAATGCAACTGTCTAGGCACATCCATTTTATGCAAGAGATATTCCCCTTTATTAGCAAAATTTGGGAAGAAGACTGGCAATTGGATTGACTAGTTCAGATTTACTTCTGTGGCAACCTTAGGCATGAATGTTGGGTTAGTTCAAAGGGCCACTGTGTCTTTATGAAAAACTATGAAAGGCAGTTTGAAAGAAAGAGCTTGCAATTCCGAAACTCTTAACTGAAGTTATGGCTACTAGAAAAGCAGTCTTCCATGACAATAATTTGATATCACATGTGGAAGCAGGCTCAAATGGACTCTGTGTGAGAGACTGCAGCAAAAAGAAAGGTCCCGAGGAGGGAAAGGATCCTTGACAGGAAGTCCCAGCAGAAAAAACCCTTTTAAAAAAAGCTTTACCCAAGCGAGAGGAGAAGGCAAGTTCCTCGCAAACATGGAAGTTGGAAATAGCTGCCAACTGCACTTTGATAATTGAAAAGCTAGCTCCATCCTGAAACAGCAAAGAGAAGAAGAGCAAGATATCTGAAATGGAAGCTGAAAAGCAGGATCAAGACTGCACTGCTTAGCCCAAATAGAAAACGGTTTCCACTTACTGGTGTCTTTCTAGTGGAAGACTTCTGGGAGGCTAGAATAATGTTCTTAATGAGAGAAGGTAGCCTGGGCTGATTCAGCATTACTGGAAGTGGACAAACTATGCCATCAGACAAAGTGTCTGTAAGTTGGGAATCGGAAGCTGTGAGGGATGGGATATTAGATCCGGAATGGAATCTAGTACCCAAGGGGGGGTACTTCAAATGAGACCACAGAAGGGGGAACCACACCTGCAGAGGCCAAAAGGGGATGATGAAGAGATGGGCTTTCTGAAGTACTCTTGGAATGAGAGGCAAGGGAGGATAGGCATAAAGGAGACCCGGGGGCCAACCGTGAACCACAGTGTCCTTGGAGGACTTCTCGTTTGGGGGAAATCAGGGCAAAATACCGGCTGCATTTGTGGTCAAGAGGACATCTCTTTCCCCACCAAATGATTCAAGGACCACTCGTGATGACTCAGAATTGCCCTGCTGAGTCCGTCAGTGAGTACGTTGGACTCTCCTGGAATATGCGTTGCAATGAGAAAGCACCCAGGACATTGCCCATTCCCACACTCTCATGGCCTCACAATAAAGCAGATACGAACATGTGCCCCCTTGCTTGTTGATGTAGCACACAACAGCCATGTTATGTTGTCCATGTAAACTGCAATAATACCCGGAGGGAGCAGTTTTGTACGGCTTGCAACATGAGGAGGACTGTCATCTCCAGGACGTTGACATGCAGTTTGGTCTCTGCTTCGAACCATGTGCCTTGGACAGTCTTTCCCTGAAAATGCCCCACCCCAACAGGGAAGCATCCATGGTCACTGTGGTGCTGGGGCTACGACGACAGAATGGTCTGCCTGCTAGGAGGTTGGGAGGCTAGATCTGCCAAAGGAGATGACGCCTGCATACTGGTGTGAGGTGGATCTTAGTTGTCATATGATGAGTCAGGGAAGACCAGTGAACAGCTAGAGTCCACTGCAGAACCCTCATGTAAAACCTAGCCAATGGCACTAGACAGATAGCCGCTGCCACAGACCTTTACGCTCTGAGAACAAGGTGGGCTGGGAATGAGACAGATTGAGAAGACATTGAACATGAGATCTGACTAGGCGTACCCGGTTGAGAGGGAGCGATGCAATCTCCGACACAGTGTCCAACTGGATCCTGATGAATTCTAGATTTTGGGATGAAATCAGTTTCGATTTGGGGAGATTCACTGTAATGCCTAACTGGTCGAACAGCTGGAGTTAAGTATTGAGAGGCAGTGGCCAGACAATGCTTCGTGGGAGTTGTAAGGAGCCAGTAGTTGAGGTATGGAAACACCTGGAATCCCTGCAGTCTCAGGTGAGCTGCGACCACTGCCATGTGCTTGTTGAACACCCTAGGGGTTGTGGTGACACCAAAGGGCAGGGTCTTTAACTGGTAGTGATTGCCCCCTACTCAAAAGCAGAGATGTCTCCTGAAGCACACAATCTAATCATCCTTGTACAACAGAGGCACGATGGAATTGACAGTGACCATCCAGAACTTGGACTTCCTGACAGAGAGATTGAGTTTGCTGAGGTCCAAGACTGGATGCAGATCCCCCATCATGTTTGGCACCAAAAAGTAGTGAGAGTAAGTTCTGGATTCTCGTTGCCCTGGGTGGGATCTCTTGGATGGCTCCCTTCCAAAGAAGCTTGAGCACTTCTTCCTGAACTAGCTCTCTCTGATGGGGTGGGTGCATAGGGTATCTCTTGACAGCAGAAGACTGACAAAAGGGAATTGAATAACCCCTGTAAATGACGTTTTGCACCCAATGTTCTTTTGTAATACTTGCCCAGGCCAAAGGGTGCAAAGACAAACGACCCCCGAGACTGTCTTTTCAGCTTTTCCCGGTTAGGTGTCGCCACAGCGGAACTCCGGTCCCCTAATGATTGGCAGTAGATTTTTATGGTGCCAAGTTGCCAGCCCTATGCCCAACCTTCATCAAAGGCACGCCATTTCATGCATGTCTTTCGGAGGCCACTTGACCGCGGGGAGGACATGCAGACTCCACACAGAAGGCACTCCGGTTGTGAATCTAACAGGAGAACCTTTTGCTGTGAGGCAACAATACTACCGCTTCAGGAGCCCCATTGGGGCTTCTCAGAAAAAGGTTCCCTGGAGCCCTGAGTTTGCGGACGCCCTCTGCCCCTGGGGCGGCATCTGATGTTGACCCTCTCCCCTGACTTCTGGAGGAGGGCTCATATTGAGCATCCAGGAGGGCAGACTGCAACTTGCAAAACTACATTTTCCTGGCCCCTTGCTGCATCTTGGAAAAGGAGCATTGAGGGGTGGAAAAAACCCAATTTCCACAGCCGAAAAGATCTTGCCTTCCTGCTCATTGCGGGTGAGTGTCTCTTTGACCAAAGGGCCCAACAGAGTAGAACCATCGAAGGGAGCATTAGTGAAAGTTGCCTTAAAGGACTCCATAAATCTGCAAAGGTGCAGCCAAGCATGGCACCGAATAGCGATGCCTGTGCCGGTCGCTCGAGAGGCCCCTTTCATCATTTTGACAATCAGCCTCATAGATGAATTAGCCAGGGAAGAAAGTGTGGACAGTTTGAGGGACACCTTACTTAGTTCCCTGGCAGGCAGTACCTTAGAAAGGGATGTGGTAAGCTCCTTGACCAGGTCCCTTTGAAGTCAGTTGAAATGTACCAGATAGTTATGAATCCACAAACTGAATGTTGCTGAGGCAAAAACCCACTTTCCATGCCTGTCAATCGTCCGGGACTCACGGCTGACGGGATGGGCATATGTGCTCTGTTCCGCTAGCTCCTTCTTGGTGGCAGTAACTACCATGATTGCATCAACTGGCACACCTTTCGACTAGAACTGCTAGTCAGAAGGGACTGAGGAATTTGAGCGTTTGGGAACATGCACCACAGTATCTGGCTCCTTCCATGCTCTGCTGCCGATAAGCTGTATAAGTTCGTCTGTGGTGGTGGGGGGGGGTGGGGCAGGAGGTAGGTTGTCCCGTCCCAAAAGCCTTCAGAAAGAGAGACTCCTTGGAGGACAGGGGGAGGGAAGACCCAACTGACCTTAAGCATTTCACAAAACCATTCAACCCCTAATGTGTGTGGGATTACAGAATATAAATCAACCACATCTACTGTAATAAATAGAAAGTCTGGGTTGAAACTTATTATTTATTTTACTGAGAAAATCCCACGAATCACTACATAAATAAATTTCCTCATGTAAAAAATGCTTTAACTCAACATCCACAAATTTCGCATGAGGGTGGGTCACTGAACTCCTAGCATCCACAACTGAGCGCATAGGGGGCACTTGAATGGTTTTGTGATTACCTCTATTCAAAAGGGGTTGCACAGGAACGCATAAATGTTTATGACCAGTTATTAGACATGGTTCTTAGGAATAATTATATCCTGTTTGACCATGAATACTGTTTACACTTGCAAGGTGTTGTGATGGGTTCTGCTTGTGGGGGGCTGTACCCAAACACTGTTATGCTTGAATGGGAGAAAAGATTTTTGAAGACACCTACCTTTTTCCCATTTTGTCACGCTTATATGAGATATTTGGACGATATCTTTATTTTATGGGAGGGTCCTAAAGAACAAGTTCCTGAATTTTTAGACTACATCAGTTTGACCACTCCCTTCCTGAAGTTTAACCACAATGTTAACAACACAGAGATGTCATACCTAGATGTGTTATTAAAAAAGGATATGGCAAAAGAAAGATTTATGACCGAAATATTTAGGAAAGAAACATATTCCGACAGTTTCCTTCATTATGATACCCATCACTCATTTACACAGAAACATGCTGTAGTAAAAGGACAATTTGTACGAGCAGCATGCATGATTACTGCATGGACGGCCTTTATTAATGAGTGTCACAATTTGAAAGAAATGTTCCTTAAGAGAGGGTATCCAGT